>NC_066871.1:38237975-38438904 GCF_022985175.1 Labeo rohita
AAAAAGTCAAATAAATTAATTATTAAATCAACTTTATTTTTGTTTTTTTTTGGCTAAATGAAAACTTTTATTATAATTTAGATTTTTATAATAATGCACAACTTTTTGAGTGCTAAATTATTACATTTGTTTTTCATATAAATGAAAACTTTAACATTATTCATATTATTTTGATAATAATATAACTTTTAATTTGAGTACTGATTGTCTCTTAGCTAGTTGCTTATTTACAAATATACTATTAGAATATTAGCCATTTATTAGTACTAATTAAGCACATATGAATGCCTTACTCTACATGACCTTATTCTACATCCCTAATCTTACCCAATACCTAAACTTAACAACTACCTTAATAACTATTAATAAGCAGCAAATTAGGAATTTATTGAGGGAAAAGTTGTAATTAACAGTGAATAAGTGTTACCTATTCTTAAGTGTTTTCAACTTTACTAATGAAAAAAAAAACATGCATTTCAGTGCGTCACAACTAGTAATTTTGTCACTGTTTTGGTGTAAACATCACTAAACAGCCTAAAACTCATGCAAATTGCTTTCGGTACAGATTTTCTGGCCATGTTTGCCCTGTTACCATGTGTTTGTGTGTGTATCTTTACCTCGGCGAGCAGCAGTCCCTGCGGTTCAAGCTCCAGCTGTATTCGATGTCTCTGATTGTCCAGAAAGTCCTCCAGCTTCAGATACTTAAGCGCACAGAGCGAGCGATAGTCCCTCCAATACACCGCAATCTCCATCTCTCTGGACTGAACGAGTACATTAGTTGAATATCTGAGTATGATCTGAGTGTGTGTGTGTGTGTGTGTGTGTGTGTGTTACTCACTCTCTCCAGCTCAAGAGTGAAGGTCTGATCCCACGTCTGTTCACCAACAGTCTTCCAACACGTCTGTCCCACCACACAGTTCTCCAGCTTCAACACTGCGCTCACCTCCGCTAAACACACACAAAAAAAACCCACATCAGACGGTCACTTACTGCTGCTAAATACCTAACTCTTGCTCTTTTGACATGCGTTTGAAACTGTGACACTGTGAATTTTAAAATGTCCTCTCTAGTAAATTCAAAAGATTTATTAAAATCAAAACTGTTAAAATGACTAACTTTATAAATATTAATGTTTAGGTGCCACAACCCGAGAGCTTATTAACATATGACCAAAAATTTGGAACAATTAAGATTTTTTTAAAAGTTTCAAAGAAGTCTCTTCTGCTCACGATTGTTGCATTTATTTAAAAAAAGTAAAAGTAAAAAAGTATTTTTTTGGGTAAAGTAAAATCAAAAGTATTAAAAATACCCCAAACTTTGAGGGGCATTGTATCAGAATAAAAGCACAAAGACACTCACAGGACAGCTCTTCGCTTTTGCTGGGAATCTTCAGGCTGAAGCTGCTGTTTCTGCTGCTCAGAGTGAGTTTGAAGGGTCGTCCGTCTCCATGACCGTGAGGCAAAGCCACCGGAGATGCACGGCTGCGGCCCGGGACGACCTCCAACAAGCCCATACACCCCAGCAGACGCACCTGGAGAGTCCCTGAATGGGACAGACACGTGACACTGTCAGCATGAGACGGCCGCATTTGATGTGACATTTACGTTACAGTAATTTAGGTGATGACTCACTAAAACGTGCAAAATAAGAACACAAGCATGATCATATTTCACCCAAAATCAACACAAAACAAAAAGATAACAATAAATTAAATATTGCATTTAAATAAATAATTATGAGATTTGATTTCTCATTATTGATTTCTCATTATTAAGTCTAGTCTTTAGAGTTACACCATTAAGAATATAACTTTATTATATAAATGTATAATTTTATTATATTATATCATTTTATTATAGCTATTGTTTTTTTACTAATGCAGTCATGAAACAATTTGATGTAAAATGTTTTTAATTAAATAAGTAATAATAAATGAAATCCATATAATGATGATCCATATAATTTTATATTTTATTAATTTCTATTAATAATAAAACACATGATTAAATAATTTAATTTATAAAATATATTTAATTTGTAAAAATAATATTGTCAATTTTTATTCATATTTATTTAAATGTGACCCTGGACCACAAAACCAGTCATAAGTGTCAGTTTTTTGAAATTGAGATTTATACATCATCTGAAAGCTGAATAAATAAGCTTTCCATTGATGTATGTATGTTTTGATTTGGCTGAGATACAACTATTTGAAAATCTGAAATCTGAAGGTGCAACAAAAATATATATATTGAGAGATATTGAGAAAATCGCAAACATTGTATATTTTTTAATTATTATTTAAAAAATTTTTTTTAAAGCACATCATGTTTCTTTGTTTTGATTTTGGAGTGAAATGTGAGCCGTGTTGTTGTGGACAGGTTCTTGACACTCGTGTTACTGTTACTGACGTACCGGTGAGCGGTGAGGGTTTGCTGAGGGTGCTGTACTGATTGTGGACATAGGGGGCGCTGTGACGGGAGCTGAAGGCTGAGGATGACGCCAATACTAACTCCTCCTTAATCAGACACACTTTGGGATGATCTTCTGGTAGATTGACCAAACGCTGCTCCAACGACACTCGCAGAAGATCTAAGCGCTGGGACGCTTCGCTGAGACGGGACTGAGCCTAAAACAACAAACAAAATCTTTACCCTTGTTCCTCTGATCCAAACAAATGGCGACTTCTGTGTGTCATTTGTATGAGGTTTTGTTTCTCCCAGGGTATCTTAGGGGGTGCATGTGTGTTTCTCACACCTCAGCGATGGCCTTCTTGTCCTGTGCTTTTCCAGCTCCCAGAAGTCTCAGCATGTTTTTGGCGCCCTCGGCCATGGCATGTTCAACACGGTAATGATGCCAGAGCTCCTCGATACGAAGCTCCACCCCACACAGATCCGGCTTACCTGCAGAGATGCACACACATACACATACACACACACGTCAGATCCTGCTGGGTGATGCTATTAATAGAAAAAACACAACATTACATGACTGCTTGCCCATGCTGACCCATGGCCCCTCCCTTTTCTCTTAGGATTTGGATGGTGAAAATCTATAATGAGCTTGTGTTTGATTTATGATTGTAATTAGGAATGTTTAACAACTGAAACAACTTTAAATGAAAACCTTAAATGTTGCTGTGGCAACTTATTGAAAAATTTGTTTAAGTTGAAGAACAAAAATGACTACAACTGGAAATTAAACAAACTGAAAATTAATTAAAGACATTAAAAAATATCAAAACAAAAACACAAAAAATACTAAAACGTACTTAAACTAAAACTAAAAAATTGATTAATTAAAACATTTTATTTTTAATTAGCTGCCACAGCAAAATTTCTGATTTTCATTTAGTTTACATTGTAATTTTAAGTAAAATGTGTAAAACTGGAAACTAAAATTAAAACGAAATAAAAATAAAACTAATAAAAACAAACTATAAATTTAAACGTTGCCACTAACTGAAATGTTTTTTTGTATATATTTGTGTGTGTGTGCATATATATATATATATATATATACACACACACACACACATAAAAACAAACATTTCAATTAGTGACAATATTTCTCATTTCTATTCAAAGTTGAACAATTTTTCAGCTAAAACTGAAAAAAATTAAATAGAATAATAAGAAGAATAATAAGAAAATAAATTAAAATTAGAACTGAATGAAATAAGTTTAAGCTAAAAACTAAAAACTACTAAAACTGAAAACTAAACAAACTAAATTAGACATTAAAAAACAAAAACAACAAATTTACTAAAATCTAAACTAAACTAAGATTAAACTGAGAACAGAACATAAAAAAATATTAATAAATACAATAATAGTAAATAAATTATACTAAAATAACACGGTTAGATGTGGGGACCTCCTAAATAACCCTCCTCCTGAGTCCTGACTCCTCCAGCTAATGAAGAACAGACCTTTTCACACACTCACAAACCTGCAGGTTATATTCAGAATGGCAAACTGCTCATGCTATATTTACAGTATGCAGTAAGTATGCCGTGCACAGTATGTATGGCGTACCAATATAAATGCCTACAGTTGTAATAAAGAGCAGCATGCAACCAGAGAGCTCTGCAAGAAATGCAATGCGCTTGACCTGACTTTCCATTTCTAAAATGACGAACCAGAAGTGACGTGAACCGTGATTTCTAGCACTTTAGCTCTTAAAATCAACATTACGATGAATCAGACTGACAGGACAAGATCTCATGGACATTATATTTCTCTGACTTTAAACAAGACTCTAGAAGAGGTGAATTATCACCAAGTTAAACAAAACAGATGTTACTGATCAACAAGAATTATGAAGTGAAATTGTAGTTCCTGTTAATGGAGAGACCCGTCCTCAAATCCCCTCACAGGATGTCAAACATCATTCCCCGAGCGGCCCGGCGATGGACGCTGATGGCCGAAGGGTGGAGCCGCATTAATAAATCTATTCTTAACCAGCCGCTGCCGTTCAGCCCCAGGACACATGAGACTTCAGCGCCGAAACACGCCATTAGAGTCCATTAGAGCCGCACGCTTCAGCTCCGTCCATTTCCTCCCTCCATCTCTCAAACTTCTCCAGCTCTAATCTTTCTGTTTACATCTCATCTTCATTAAGGAATAGTACGTTCAAAAATGAAGATTCTTCACACAGCTCTTTTCTGTACAACAGGCGAAAAATATCAAGCTCCAAAAAGCATAGACAATACTATAAAAGTAACAGTCAATACAACTTTATAAGTCTAAACACAAAACAGCAGTCTGGAAAGACAGACAGTTGTTTGCCGCTTGCCAGAATTAGACTGACAAGATAACAGCAGACTGGTTTGCAAAGCATATGGATTCATGTCCTCACCATATATGAAATGTTGCACTGGATGGAAATCATGTAGGTTGTCTTATCACAATATCACTATTACAGTTTTTCTCAGTCACATTTTGGTGCATTTCTCAAATCATCCTTAATATTTGTAAAGAAGTATGTGCATTTCTCAAAACAATTCGTACAAACAGCACAACACAATGGATTACCTGCAAAAGCCTGTAACTTTATCAAAATCTTTAGTTTATCTGTCAAAAGTAAGTATGCATGTCAATGAACATATCAGTGCCATCAGAATGAAAAGTCCTTGTGTCATTGTTCATAAACAAGATAGTCAAAATGCTTAGTCATGTTGTCAATCAAACAGTGTACTCTATTAGCATTACCTGATGTAAACTATAGCAATCGTTTGCATGACAGTTACTGTATTGAAATGCAGAAGGCTGCAATTCTTATGTGTGTCATATATCCATTTCAAAAGTACAAATGTACACATTACCGTATGTGAGATATTGATTGAAAGAGACTGGATAGGACAAAAAAAAAGAAAAAAGAAAAGAAAAAACACATTACAGAGTCATTGTGACAGACAAGAAAAAGAAACATCCCTGATAGTACACGTACATCACTAAGACGTCTATTTCACGTCTACATTTACATCTGCAAGATTTATTTTTTAGAGTGTTTGCTCATCTGCACATTTCCTACCAGGTGTCAAATAGACTTTTATTAGATGTCTTTACTGTAAGATGTTTATGATTTAGAGTGTATGTAAAAGTGACATTTTACAGATGTCTGTCAGATGTTTGTACATGACAGATGCACAAAAGGGAAAATACAAAATTAGAAAGGCAAACACAGGAATCATCCCTTAGGCAGAACTTCGCTTTTGCATGCAGCACTCTATGAGGAATTTCAGAGAACTGGTTTGTTATTGTTTAATCTACATTCCCTTATTAGTGAAAGTCAAGATTCACCTGCACAATGCATGGCCAATTTATAAATAAACTAACAGGAATGTGTAGAAAATATACTTGACAGTTTATGACAACTATATCAACCATTTTGCATTTAATGACTTATATGATGAACTAATGACTACATATTTTGAGGGGTAAGACTATTGCACAGAGAACTATATAATACATTTTGAGCAACATGACACTAGCAAATGATAATGTAGGAAAACGCAGACAAATGTACAAAAACCATTGCATGAATGTACCAAAGCAATCGCAACTTGTTCAAATAAATGAGAAACTGCTATTATGATGTGCACAAGTGACTAGATGATGTGGAGGTTGAACAAGTAGTTTTGAGAATTTCATTTCTGATCTGAGAAATGCACCAAAGTGACTGAGAAAAACTGTAAAAGAGACTGGATAGGACAAAAAAAAAGAAAAAAGAAAAGAAAAAAAAACACATTACAAATTCATTGTGACAGACAAGAAAAAGAAATATCCCTGATAGTACACGTACATCACTAAGACGTCTATTTTACATCTACATTTACATCTGCAAGATTTATTTTTTAGAGTGTTCGCTCATCTGCACGTTTCCTACCAGGTGTCAAATAGACTTTTATTAGATGTCTTTACTGTAAGATGTTTATGATTAAGAGTGTATGTAAAACTGAGATCTTACAGATGTCTGTCAGATGTTTGTACATGGCAGATGCACAAAAGCGAAAATACAGAATTAGAAAGGCAAACACAGGAATCACCCCTTAGGCAGAACTTTGCTTTTGCATACAGCACTGTATGAGGAATTTCAGAGAACTGGTTTGTTATTGTACAGGAATGTGTAGAAAATATACTTGACAGTTTATGACAACTATATCAACCATTTTGCATTTAATGACTTATATGATGAACTAATGACTACATATTTTGAGGGGTAAGACTATTGCACAGAGAACTATATAATACATTTTAAGCAACATGACACTAGCAACTGATAATGTAGGAAATTAGGAACAAATGTACATAATCAATTGCATGAATGTATCAAAGCAATCACAACTTGCTCAGAAGAATAAGAAACTGCTATTATGATGTGCACAAGTGACTAGATGATGCGGAGGTTGAACAAGCAGTTTTGAGAGTTTCATTTCTGATCTGAGAAATGCACCAAAGCGACTGAGAAAAACTGTAAGTGAACTTGAGCTGCTGTGTGGACAAGACTAATGACTACATGAGTTGAGACTCCCTCCGGAGAGTCAAACAGAGAAAAGTGATGTTAAAGGATCTCTATGATGATGTTAAACTGTTAAAACACTCATGTGTCGGAGTGAGTGAGATAGACAAAACATGCAAGACATACCCTGAGTGTCTTCTGTGTGTTCGGTGGCCTGCATGGCTTTACGGATCTGCATACGGATGATGTCAATCTTTGTCTTACTGTCCTGCAGCATCTGCTGTGCTGACTGAAGCAGTTTTTTATCCTGGAGGACAGAAAGATGGATTGATGGAAATAGTCAGATAGACATCAAAGTAGAAAGTCAAATAGACAGATAGATAGATAGATAGACAGACAGACAGACAGACAGATGGATAGACATTCAGATGAATAGACAGATAGATAGACACTCAGGTGGACAGACATCAAGATAGATAGACAGATAGATAGATAGATGAATAGACAGTCAGATGTATGGACATCCATATAGATTGATAGTCAGATGCATAGACATTCAGGTGAACAGACAGTCAGATGTATAGACATCCAGATAGATATTCAGATAGATAGATGAATAGATATTCAGATGAATAGACAGTCAAATTGATAAACATCCAGATAGATAAATAAACTGATGGATAGACGTTTAGATGAATAGACAGTCAGATAGACAGACATCCATACAGAAAGACATACAGACAAAGAGTCAGACAGATAAACAGTCAGACATTAAGACGGACAGTCAAATATAGACCGTCAGAGAGAGAGAGAGACATTCAGATAGATGGACAGATGTTCAGTACCTTGGTAACACCATTGGCATAGATGGGGATCATGTTCTCTGCCCCCTGTTTGACCTTCAGTTCAATGTTGAGCTGTCGCTCCAAAGCCTTAATCCTGTCCTGATTGGCTGAGGAGCGACCTGGCGTCCCGAGAGACTGAATGTCATCTACGGGTCAAAGACAAGAAGTCAAACATTTATCTGGGGTCATGGATTATGAAGACTGTAAATGAATATACACCAGTTTGTTGTATGTTTACAACAAATTACATTGTCCTTGAAGATTCATATTCACTCATCAATAATGATGAATTTTACATTAAACCTATATTTCTTACACATGCCCTTAAAGGTAAGCTTTTAAAGATGACTCCCGACCTTTGCTGTCATCGTGACCCTTGACGACAATGTGGGCATCCAGCTCCTGCAGCTTAGCGTGGAGTGAGTCCAGCTTGCGGCTGGAGCTGCGTAACTGGCTATCCACCTGCTGGGCATTGCGTTTGTCAGTGGTGGCTCGCCGCAGGTTCTCCGCTCCTGCTTTTATCTTCAGCTCCTTCCGGATCTCCCTCCGGATCCTCTCTCGCTGCTCGTCCAACTTCTGCTGCACGCTGGAGTCGGAGAAATCAGAATTCTGGTCCAGTCCCAGCTGCTCCAGGACGGATAAACCATCCGAATCCTAAGAGAAAAGGGAGGGGACATGGGTCAGCATGGGCAAGCAGACTGAGGTTATGGATAGATAGACAGAACGATACAATGAACGAAATGACAGCGCTTCCATTAACCGATGTTATGTGACTAAAGCTTCATTTTTTCTCTCCCATGGTGACAGACTTTGGTAGGTTACGTATATATCGCAGCCCCTGAAGGTATTGTTTTTAACTGAAGGAGGTGTATGCGTATGTCTTTACAGAAGCAGCACGGAGGGCTGCGGCAAGGCTAGTATAAACACAAGCACTGACTAGAGTGGCTGCGATCAGCTCTGGGGCCTGAGTCTGAGCTGTGATGCGCTGCAGATGTGTGCAGTGTAAATAAGGGGTTATCCAAGCATTAATGGCAAGGAAAGCTCTTTTTACTTGAGAGCAGCCACGTATGAGGTGTTTCTTGGAGGTTGTAGTACATTAAAGAATAATCATGTGACATTTACGTAGACCAGGTGACCTGTAAGTGTAAATGTTTCCATTGCAGTTTTGGGAAATATTCCTTTTTTTAAATTGCCTGAAAACTCACCTCGATATATGGGACTTTTCGCAAAATTGACATGTTTCCATTGGGCGTATTTTCAGTTCGCAATTTCAGGTTGCACAATTTGAAGTGTAATGGAAATGCAACTATTGACAGATAAAATGATAGACAGTTAGATGGACAAACAAAGAGTTAAGCAGACAGGGACAATAGACAGGGACAAAGAATAAGATGGATAGATAAAGTGATAGATTGATAGATAGAATAATAGATAGAATTACGCATAGAAACATACAAAGATAGATAGGTAGGTACATTAGATAGATAGATGGATAGATAGATAGATAGATAAAAACAGATGGGAAGTACAGTACATCTGTGTAGTTTCTGTAATCTGAATTTCCATCCAGTTATATGGTTTCACAGAAATGACTTTTGAAAGACGGGTGGAATAATCAGTTCTGCTTGTGAGTATCTAGTTTAGTTTCTACCAAGTTCCTCAAAAACAAACAAAAAAAACCCTCTGAAAATCCATGTAATAATGACACAGATCTTGCAAACTCACTACAGCAGTAAATATAACACTGTTTCCTGGTGGACTGATATAGACCACTGCACAATGATTTGAAAAGGCCGAAACGAAAAGCGTGATGTCTGAGACTGAGACTCTTAACAGATTCGGGGTCAGTGACGTGCTCTGCTGTACATTGATTCAATATGAACATAAATAACTTCCTCACAGGAAGACATAAACACACCACCTGCTCTTAGACCAAACACAATGATGCCTCAAACCCCCAACAACAGTCCAGACCAAATTATTGCTTTTGTTTTATTTTATATTAGCACTTACTGTATTTGATGAAATAGCCTTGGTGACATTAACTATTCAAAGCTTTTGACCAGTTATTTTATATAATCACAGTACAACAATTACAACAAAGCAGCTCTACAGAGGATCTAGTGTTAGTCAATCAAGTGCTTTTAAATTCATCTTTATGCAGCTGTAATTGAAACAACTGATGTTTTGTTAGTGATCAGTAATGAGTCAGCAGCGGTGTGAGGAGAAGCAAAGGGCAGCTCTGCGGTTCAGTGCTCATGCTGAGGAAGTCAACAACATCAAGAGAAACCTTATAATCGTGGATAGTGTAACTGACTGCGGACTTGCATACAGAAGTTCTCTTTTGCGTTTTGTTTTCGTTGGCCGATACCGACACAAGAGACACTGAAAATCACACAGACTGAGCTGAACTGTAATCAAACATCGGCCAGCTGAAATATAACACACTTGTGCACTTCGCACAGCCATTTAAAGACTAAACACACGTCTGGCAGTGTAAATAGAGCAGGTACCAGACTCAAGACACCGCAGAAACATTCAACCGCATTATATTTCAGCTGACAGAGAGCGAACGGCACACATGAACGTTGTGACTCAATAAGGAAGTTCTGCCGTGAGCAGCTCACTTACAAAACACACAGGAAAAGTCACTTTAGTACGATCAACGCGCACACACAAAACACGTAGGAAAGAAAAAAAACCACAATGAAATCTCTTTCAAATCTCAATAGTTCCTTCAAATTCAGTGAAGAATTTTGCTGAGGTCTCCTGTTTCTCAGTTGTTTCTAAAGTATCAGACAAGATCTTTGTAAAAAGTCTGCAATAAACAAGCATTTCTCATCAAATGGATCTGAGCTGCTCTCCATGTTATTTTTAAAGCTCTGCACAGTCAAAATTGTAAATAAATCAGATTATTGGGAGTATGTTTTACAAAGCACTATTTCAGTCTTTCATGTCTAAATTTATGTTGCAGTTTCTTTAGAATTACAAGTGAAACTTACTAGCAATCTTTGTGTGAAAATTGTAAATCCTACACTAAATTGTTGCCAGTATGTATCTTATCTGATAACAACTAAAGCAAAAAGTTTGTCTTCATACTTTGAACTTTCTCCTCCTCTGCAACAACTTTACTTTTCCTCTCATGTCAACACCTTCATATAGAGACACGTTCACCATCTAATCAGAAAAAAATTAAGTCCTGTCCTAATTTTATCTTCATATCCTGTTTCACTCAGAGACACGTCACATTACGGAAATCGAATGTCTTGTGAGCACCACTAAGCTCTGAGCAGCATTAGTTTCACTACAAACAGAGTTTAGAAACATCATAAATGCAAAAACACAACAACTATAAACCATCATCATCATGATCTTCAACTCACAAAGGTTTAGTTCAGGGCTTAAGGGGCTAATTAAGCTAAAAATACAAATTCTGTCATCATTAATCCATCCTCATGTCATTTTAAAGCTCTTAGACTTAAAACAAAGAACATAAGATATTTGAGTGTTTTTCCCCAGTGAAAGTCAATGGAGTCAAAAAATTTGAACTAAAAAAAAAGACAATTTTATGTTAATTTCAATAAAATATATGTAAAAATGAAACCTATTTTAGGCTAGTTGTTATGGCAACAATTTTCATTTAGTGTAAGTTGAAGTAGTAAAATAAACTAAAACTGAAATAAATGTTACAAAATACTGTACAATAAGGTTCCATTAGTTAGCATTGTTTAATGCATTAACAACAAACAATTTTTACAATATTTTCTTACAATATTTGTTAAACTTTGTTAACTTTAGTTAATAAAAATACAACTCGTAGCTCGTATTAGCTCATGTGCATTAAATAATATTAACAGATACCACTTTTGATTATAGTAAATGTTGAAATCTTCTACGATTTCACATAACCTGATATCAAAAGATTAATAAATACTTTAAAAATATTTTTCATTTTTAGTTCACTAACAGCATCAAACGAAAACCATTAACATTAAAAATAACTAAATAATAATAATAAAATATTTGAAACAATGATAAAAATTAGTTACACAAACTTTAACTAATTATTAAATGAATTAATTATTTAATTAATTATTAAACTTTAACTAGTATATTAAAGATACTAAAGTAACTCCAAGAACTATCTTCTATGTTCCACAGAAAAAAATAAATTCATACAGGTTTGGAACGACTTGAGGGTGAGTATTAGGTGAACCGTCTCTATAACAAATTGAAGACGCTTCGATGTGAACTGACTAGGATTTGAGTTCCTACCACATGTTCGGCCTCCGCTGGGCTGGAGGGAAACTCCTCCAGCGAACAATCTCCCGCATCTCCTTCGCTGTCCATCACCTCCACTCCTCTCCCGTTCTCCTCAGATCTAACACTGTTTTGTCTGTTATTAGAGGCACTGACACCACATACAGCGATGTCTTCCGCTCAGAGAAAACGGCAGCAACAGCTTCCTGTTCATTTCTACATGACACACAAGAGACGTCTGCTGTTTGCACAGGAACACACACACACTTATACATGGGCACGTGGATGGTTTGCTTTTGAAATCTCTCGACCAACTTCCTGCTCAGAGACGAGCTCTGCAACTTGGCACTATTACGTGTGTGTGTGTGTTTTAATACACAGTATGACATTTCTGAACTCTTGTGTCCGTTCTGAACCAAAGAGGAAATGAAACTGTCCAAAAAGACACACACAAGTGCATCATCCTAACATGCTGTCTTAAATTTACTGCAGCTGGAATACCGTTTCTAGAATACTTATTGAAGATGTGTATTCAATACCGTTTCTAAAACATATTGAAAATGATAATTAGTTTGCTTGTTCATCAGATTTGGAGAAATGCAGCATTACATCACTTGCTCTCCAATGGATCCTCTGCAGTGAATGGGCGCCATCAGAATGAGAGTCCAAACTGCTGATAAAAACATCACAATAATCCACAATACTCCAGTCCATCAAGTAATGGCTTGTAAAGCCAAATGCTGTGTCATCATTATAATTCTTTTAAATGAAAATTGTTACAAATATGAGTCAAAATATGAGTCTGCTATCCATAAAATTGTTTCCTCCAGTGAAAAAGTCCATCTCTTCAGGAGAGAAATCTGCACAGATCAAGCACAGTTTAAGCCAAAACAGTTCTAAACAAATGTGTTGTGGATTTCGATGTGAGAGGAAAACAGGGGATGAACATTTCCATTCGAGAAAGCGTTATTATGGATTATGGGCTCATATTTTAGCCGTAAGCAACAATTTGAAGTTTAAAACATCTTAATGATGGATTTTTTTCTTTTGGCTTCACAGAATGTTAACTAATGGGCTAGAGTGGTGTGGATTACTTGTGGATTATTGCAATGTTTTTATTAGCTGTTTGGACTCTCATTCTGACGGCACCCATTCACTGCAGAGCATCCACTGGTGAGCAAATAAGGTAATTCTACATTTCTCTAAAATCTGATGAACAAACAAACTCATCTATATTTTGAATAGTCTGAGGGTGAGTACATTTTCAGCAAACATTCATTTTGGGGTGAATTGTTCCTTTAAGGTGCATGTTTATCCATATAAAGCCACAGGACTCGTGGTCTCTGCTGTCCTCAAATGGCTGCAACACCTAGTGATGCAAAGCAGAGAAGTGAGTTATTACTCTATCAAGGTGTTCTAACAAAAGAGACGATCTATGTTCTGAATATAAACATGATATAATTTATGATCACTACTTTAATGTCATGCATCTTTAATCTCAGCTCCAAATTTGACCAGGTTAAACTGAGCGACTACATTCTGAAATGACAGTGGAAACCTTCTAGTGACGCTTCACAGGGTCTGTAAGGCCCCGCCCACAATGTCCCGCCCTCAAATCAGGCCGACAGTGTAACGTTCAGGTATTCCAGCCAGGAACATTTCCCAGAAGCCATCCGACTGCTGTGTTTACAGACAACATTGCACAGGAACCGAACAACACGAGTTCACATACCTGAAAAACCGAATAAGCAAAGCAAAGATGCATGGATGAGTTTTTAAAAGAACATCTGTATGTAGAATTTAACACTTTTACAAAAATGTACTGTATTTTTGTTTCTGCTACTGTAAAACAAAATGTTGTTTTTTTTTTTACCTTAGAAGCCACCAAGAAACCACCTTATTCTTGTAATGTCTTAAAAACTCTTGTAACACCTAGCAATTGCCTGACAACCACAAGAACACCCTAGCAACAAATAAGAAACCACCTGAAACACTCTAGCAACTACCTAACAATGCCCTAGCAACCATCTGTAACACTTATAGGTGTCACAATCTCCAGCTGAAGTGCCCATGAGCTCCTCCTAGAGGGCATTCCATCCAATACCTGTAACCACTCCTTTTCCCATAACCTCCTGCCTAGGAACTGATTGCAGACACACCTGTTACCAATCACCAGGACTATTTAAGATGCACACTCTCATACACTCATTGCTGAGTCTTGTTTTGCTGTAGCGAACATTTCCTAGTGATTTCCTTGTTTCCTGTTTGCCTGTGTGTTTTTTGACTTTGGGTTGTTCCCTGGTTTCTGTGATCGTTTACTGCCTGCCCTGACCTTCGTCTGTTTGTTGGATTACTATTTTGTCTTGTCTTGGATGTTATTGAATATGTTCTTAAATAAATCTTGCACTTGGATCCCCTATTCAGTTGTCACGCCGTCCTGTAACAGAAGACTCAGCCATACCCGGATCCAGCGGCTTTTTGAGTATTGCTAGGCCAGCCATGGACCCAGCTTTAAGGTTAGTTCATCTCCGTCCGGGATCGTGCTCCCTCAAAGACAACATTTAAGACTTTTTGGACAGTGCATATCATTGCATTGACTAAATTCATCAAAGATAGTCCTTGAGTTGTCGCTCTGGAAATTTTTGGATTATACACTATTATTGATTGGTTCCCCGTTCATGATGGACTTGAGTGGCCATGGATGTCACGCCACAGTCTTCAGCCGCTAAGATGTTATTGGTCCTGTTACTGGTCATCAGGAACATTGCATTTGAAGACATCAGGTGTTCCAAAGACATTTGGGGCTGATTTCCAGTTTGGTGGATCCACCACTGATTTTGGCCAAAGCAGCTGGTATTCCACGGGTCTCAGCATTGGCTGTCACAGAGGCTGTTCCCCTATCCTCAGTGCTACCTGTAATGGTGGAAGCCATCCTATGTGTTTGGGCTACACACAGCCCAAACTCAGTCCTGGAGGGCCGGTGTCCTGCAGAGTTTAGCTTTAACTTGCCACAACATACCTGCTACCTGCTAGGAAGTTTCTCGTATGTCTAGTAAGAGCTTGATTAGCTGGTTCAGGTGTGTTTGGGGCCTTCAGGACCAAGTTTGGGCACTACTTCTCCAGAGCTTGCTCCAGCCCATAAGTCTGCTTAAGTTCCTCAGCTGCTCCTGAGGTGGTGGCTTCTGCTGCAGAACCTCCTGAGGTGTGCGGCGTCCACTTCAGTTCTTCTCAGGGCTGTGGTGCCCATTTGTAAACTCTCTGTTTGTCCTATTAGGACCAAGGAGGTCATCTCTGAACTCTCAGTCTGTCCTGTTACAGCAACAGAGGCCATTGTTAACCTCTCTGTGCTTTCTATTCCAGTCCTGCCTGATCTGCCTTGGTGGTTCCCTGCACCATCAGCTCTACTGAAATAGTCTTCAACTCCATCAGCTCCACCCTAGTGGTCATCAGCTCCACCATGGTGATTGCTGGTTTTATCTGCTCCAGCCTAGTGGTCTTCAGCTCTTCCCTGGCTCCCTGCTCCATCCTGGCTTTCTGATCTGCCGGCTTTGCCTTGGTTCCTTTCTCCACCAATTCCACCCAGGTTCCCTGCTCTGCCAGGTCCTCCTCCAGTACATGGTCCTGGCCCTCCATCCCTCCCTCGTTCTGCCTCCATTCCGCCTCCATCACAGACTTCTATGACTCTTTGAGGAGTATCTAAAAGCCTCTCTTTAAGATGGGGCTCTGTAACAATCTCCAGCTGGCGTGCCCATGAGCTCCTGATCAGGAACTGATTGCAGATACACCTGTTACCCATCAGGAAGACTATTTAAGCTCTTACGCACTCGTTGTTGAGTCTTGTTTTGCTGTAGCGGACATTTTCTAGAGGTTTCCTTGTTTTCTGTTTACCTTGCCTTTGTGTCTTTTGATTTTGGATTGTTCCCTGGTTTTTGCGATCGTTTGCTGCCTGCCCTGACTTTTGCCTATTTGTTGGATTACTCTGTAACAGAATGAGTTCCATGATGCAGAAAACGCAAACAAGAACAACAAAAAAAGACAACAGCATTTCTGAAAAATGTAAAAGTATAAAAATTAAAAGACCCAATTATTGTCCAAATTTTATTTTTTTCCTGAATTCAAATGATCAAAATTTACCGCCAAGAACACCCTAGCAACTGTCTAAGCACTAGCAACTTCTCAGAACATTCTACCTACCACCTAGCAATGCTTTAGCACCATCTAAAACACCCTAGCAACTGAGTAGCAAAGCAAACACAATGCTCCAGTTAAATAAAACAAAACCCCAGAAACAAGCTCCAAATATCAGGGCTCGTTTTACTGTGTATTATATTGTGTATCGTTGGTTTTGTTCGAGGAGGATCAGATTTCAAGAGATCTGAACGATTGCTACTCCACATGTCTCGCTGAGTGAAAACTACACCTGAGTCTCTAAACATCTCACAACTGATCAATGAAAGACGTGTGTGGACGAGAGACACTAAACACAGAGAAGGAGAGAGAGAGAGGCAGGAAGTCATTAGTGAGCGTTGAGTGGACTGATCCATTTCTCTTAGTGCTTTTGGCAGAAACAACAAGCAACTTAAATGTAATAAAAACTGAATTATCAGAAGGACTCCTGCTGCTGAGAAAGACAAAATCCTGTGAACCAATCTCAGAAAACCAACCAAATCACACCAAATCTACCTCAACACTTCTAGCACTTCTTACACAAGACATGTTTTTTGTTAGTTTTTTAAAAAGAAAGCAAATATATATATATATATATATATATATTTTAGCACAAAACCATATATTTACGGAAAAAATCACAGACAAGACGTGATTTGAATCGATTCAATGGTGAAATGTCTCTCTGGTTGAGAAAAAAATTAGATTAAAAAACAATTTTAGTTTTAATGAAGTTTTAATGAGGTCCATTTTGATTTTACTTTGGACCATTTAAGATCTAAACTCCGAAAGATCTAAACGCTGGTTTTCAGTTGAAGCTTCAATCACATCTTGTTTCTGACACGGGCCATCAGCCATTTCTTCAGAAAGCAATCAGACACAATCACGACTGTCTGTGAAATCACACGGACATTTCAGATGAAACCCTGCTGAACACAGATTATTATTATGTTATTCAGAGTCACATTAAGAGTCACTTCAGAATTAATAATTTGTGTGCGGCCGCCGTCAGCATCTGCATTCATACATACGTGTCTGAAATGCATCAGCTTTTTTCTTCTGATTTTTTTTGCAGCTTAATTATAATTATTAGTGACTCAACTAATGAGGTCAGAGAGACTGCAGACTGCAGAGAGACTCAAAGAACAGCACCAACTTTTGTTCAAATCATTTGGCGTAACAGCAAAGTTTTAAATAACTGTAGATGCGCATCCATGTAACACTGTAAAAAGGTTACAAAAAAAATCTATGACAACAAAGAGCATTAACATGTGCACTTAAGAAAACTTAAGAAAAACCAAGCACAGCAGTGTTGAAATACACTGTAGAAATTATTTAAATAGCGTCCATAAAAAGAAGCACAACACGTTAGATATATCAAAAACTGAAAATATTTGCAGATTAATTGCTCATATTTTTGCTCTCTGTGTCTCTTTGCCCGAATTCCATTCTGATATTATTCTTGAGGATGTCATGCAAAAGTGCTGTAAACATTAAACAAGTGCTCCAAAGACTCAAAAATAGCCACAGAGTAAACCGTTCACTACTTATTTGGTTGAGCTTGAGCTCTTTTTAGAAAGCTGAGGAATCTGTGGATAAAAATGGAGGGCAGACAGAAGCTATGCTGCAAAACAAACTTGTGCAGTGTACACATTTATGCATGTTGACACTTCCATCAAGCCTTTTACCCCAAAATGTGCATAAAAATACATGGAAGGAAACACAGCTAGTGCTGCCGACAAAAACATGAGCTCATCCTGAAGTCATCAAACAAACTGAGGTGGTACAATATCTGACATAATTTCCTGTGTGTACAGGGTCTGTCTTGCGGTTATTCAAATTCTACGGGTTAGGGTAGGGTTAATACCCATAATGACGGATCACTTACTGATAGGCTGTCTGTATGTTTCTGGACTTTGTCACGATTTACCGCGGAACAGAAAGGATAATAATTCACTGAATTTTATTAAAAGAAAAGCTGATTACATTTACATCATCTCTGACCCAGATCATGATGAATATTTGCTTTAAATGATTCTTTTAGTTTGTTATAGTCTATTGTCACCATTGAGATTAATTTAAAAGGGACTGTTCACCCAAAAAGTACAATACTTTACTTTACTCGCATTTATTTTTTACCAAACCTGTATGACTGTTAATTTTGTGGAACACAAAAGGAAACATTTTCCTTATATTCAAACTTAAGTTGAACCTGGACACATGTCTTGTGCACATCAGTCATACTGACTACTGTTGACTGAATACTTATTGAAGACTGAATACTTTAAAGGTGCTTGTTTGTCATTTTAGGAGCTTGATAATTGCCAGCCACCTTTTGCTGTATAGAAAAACAAGAACATGAACAGTTTTTATCCCACAGAAAAAAATAAAGTCCAGTCCCTACAAAAACGTTCTGCAGGTTTAAAACAGCATGAAACTGAATAATAATTATAGCAGTTACATTCTTGTTGAAATATCTCTTTGAGGTAAGACATTACAGGCAAACCTTTCAGACTAGTTGAAAATATATTACACTTCATCTATTTTCATCCGTACAGTTCGATTCCAATACATACAGTGGGTACGGAAAGTATTCAGACCCCCTTAAATTTTTCACTCTTTGTTATATTGCAGCCATTTGCTAAAATCAATTAAGTTCATTTTTTTTCCTCATTGATGTACACACAGCACCCCATATTGACAGAAAAACACAGAATTGTTGACATTTTTGCAGATTTATTAAAAAAGAAAAACTGAAATATCACATGGTCCTAAGTATTCAGACGCTTTGCTCAGTATTTAGTAGAAGCACTCTTTTGATCTAATACAGCCATGAGTCTTTTTGGGAAAGATGCAACAAGTTTTTCACACCTGGATTTGGGGATCCTCTGCCATTCCTCCTTGCAGATCCTCTCCAGTTCTGTCAGGTTGGATGGTAAACGTTGGTGGACAGCCATTTTTAGGTCTCTCCAGAGATGCTCAATTGGGTTTAAGTCAGGGCTCTGGCTGGGCCATTCAAGAACAGTCACGGAGTTGTTGTGAAGCCACTCCTTCGTTATTTTAGCTGTGTGCTTAGGGTCATTGTCTTGTTGGAAGGTAAACCTTTGGCCCAGTCTGAGGTCCTGAGCACTCTGGAGAAGGCTTTCGTCCAGGATATCCCTGTACTTGGCCGCGTTCATCTTTCCCTCGATTGCAACCAGTCGTCCTGTCCCTGCAGCTGAAAAACACCCCCACAGCATGATGCTGCCACCACCATGCTTCACTGTTGGGACTGTATTGGACAGGTGATGAGCAGTGCCTGGTTTTCTCCACACATACCGCTTAGAATTAAGGCCAAAAAGTTCTATCTTGGTCTCATCAGACCAAAGAATCTTATTTCTCACCATCTTGGAGTCCTTCAGGTGGGCTTTCATGTGTCTTGCACTGAGGAGAGGCTTCCCCGACTGGTGGAGGGCTGCAGTGATGGTTGACTTTCTACAACTTTCTCCCATCTCCCGACTGCATCTCTGGAACTCAGCCACAGTGATCTTTGGGTTCTTCTTTACCTCTCTCACCAAGGCTCTTCTCCCCCGATAGCTCAGTTTGGCCGGACGGCCAGCTCTAGGAAGGGTTCTGGTCATCCCAAACGTCTTCCATTTAAGGATTATGGAGGCCACTGTGCTCTTAGGAACCTTAAGTGCAGCAGAATTTTTTTTGTAACCTTGGTCAGATCTGTGCCTTGCCACAATTCTGTCTCTGAGCTCTTCAGGCAGTTCCTTTGACCTCATGATTCTCATTTGCTCTGACATGCACTGTGAGCTGTAAAGTCTTATATAGACAGGTGTGTGGCTTTCCTAATCAAGTCCAGTCAGTATAATCAAACACAGCTGGACTCAAATGAAGGTGCAGAACCATCTCAAGGATGATCAGAAGAAATGGACAGCATCTGAGTTCAGTATATGAGTGTCACAGCAAAGGGTCTGAATACTTAGGACCATGTGATATTTCAGTTTTTCTTTTTTAATAAATCTGCAAAAATGTCAACAATTCTGTGTTTTTCTGTCAATATGGGGTGCTGTGTGTACATTAATGAGGAAAAAAAATGAACTTAAATGATTTTAGCAAATGGCTGCAATATAACAAAGAGCGAAAAATTTAAGGGGGTCTGAATACTTTCCGTACCCACTGTATCTTTAAAGTCGGTTTCTCAAAATTAGTTTGTTTCTCCACTTCAGCAGCACTTACATACACCAAACTTAACAGTTTTATGCTTGTCTGTGCCCTGAAGGGGTTTGCTCATATATAATTTGTTTGAGTTTACTGTTGCACTTTATCAATTTGCTCCAGTAGATTTCAATTCTAGTACACATCCTTAAAGGCCATTTTCTAAAAATGAGTTTGTTTCTCCACTTCAGCAGCACTTACATACACCAAACTTGACAGTTTTATTCGTATCTATGCTCTGTAGATTTTGATAGAGGGGTTTGTTCATATATCATTTGCATGAGTTTATCGTTCCACTTTATCTATTTGCATCTGTAGATTTCAATTCCAATACATAGTCAGTTTCTCAAAATGAGTTTGTTTCAGCAGCACTTACACCAAACGTGACAGTTTAATTCCTATCTTTATTTTTAACATTTTGATAGAGGGGTTTGTTCATATATCATTTGCTTGAGTCTATTGTCGCACTTTATCTATTTGCGCCAGTAGATATCAATTCCAGTATATATCTTTAAAGTCGGCTTCTCAAAAAGGATTTTTTTCTCCGCTTCAACAGCACTTATATTCACCAAACTTGACAGTTTTATTCCTATCTGTGCTCTGAAGAATTTGATAGAGGGGTTTGTTCATATATCATTTGCCTGAGTCTATTGTTGCACTTCATCTATTTGTGCCAGTAGATTTCAGTTCCAATACATAGTCGGTTTCTCAAAATTATTTTGCTTGATCAGCACTTACATACACCAAACTTGACAGTTTCATTCCTATCTCTATTTTGAAGATTTTTATAGATTTTTCTAATTCACAGTGATTTATATAATGTTTTATGCCTAAAACAGTTTTTTTTTCTGATTTATTGCATGATAAAAATAGAAACACAAAATCCCCTCAGTAAAAACATTTTACTGTAATATGTCAACAAAATAAAACAAGAACATTTTAAACATGGCTTTATCCAATGGTCAGATTTATTAAAATGAGTGCATAATAAATCAATGCCTCATTTGCATATTCAAACATAGCATTTCACAAAATAATCGTCGTATACAAAGTATGATGACCTCTATTAGTTGATTTTTTACACTGTTCACCTGTAGTGCCTTGCCTTAAAGAGCAGGAATCTAAAAGTCTAAAAGTGATCTGGCACTAAACTAGGTAAGGTTGCAGGACAGGAAATCTGCATCAAACTTTCATGCGCAAATCTACAACATAGGTTCCAAATGAGGTGGTCAAAATGTGCTCAAGTGTTGTCAAAACATCACTGTCTCTCATTACGTTTCGATAGCACTCATGTTTCTCTTGTAATGTAAACAGATGGTGGTGAAGGGCCCTTCAAGCCATCTGAAGGCGTTTCTCTCCAGTCGCAATGGACAGAAAGCTCATAACGAGTGCGCTCACATTACCACCGGTGACACTCGCTGAGCCCGAGGGCATTAGGGCGGGTTTCTGCTCTCCTCGCAGAAGAGAAACATTTGGACAATTGTTTTAGCGAACGACCCACAGCAGGTTATTGATTTTGTGCAATGAGCTTTAATGCATCTAATGGGCTGCAAAAGCAGGGGGAGAAGAGGGACACGGCCAGGCTAAAAGGATCATGGGACGGATATTTCTCCAGCGAGCGAGCAGTTACACCTTGCAGATAAATCCCGTTGGCAGAAACATGCCGTGCAAGTACACAAAAGCAGATGTAATTGTGAGCAATGTGCCATTTAACATACTTAACCTTCCTGCTGTGTTGCGGTCAATTTGACCCACATTTGATTTTTTGCTTGAAAATTAGTAAACTATTTATTTCCTCTTGAAATTTTGTGACTTTCTTTTTTAGGGCTACAAATGGACAGACTTTTAACAAATAGATGCATTTTTGGTACAAATTAAAATGGTATTGTTGTCAAATCGACCCCCATTGGTTCCTATGTTATTCACCAAAAATCAACAATTGCAAAACAACAACAAAAAACAGCAAAAAAATGAAATTCAAAACTTGAAATGTACTCAAAACTGAAGACTAATTTTCGGGAGTCGTCCAGGTAGTTTCAACTATTTGAGTTTCATGGTCTAAAAGACTGTGAAATAATGTTGTTTGCTTTTTTGGATATCAAATAATAGTCTGTTGCAGCACTAAGAAGTGTGAGAAAACCATTTTACCCTCACAAGGACTCAAGAACCAGACATAAAGGCAGAGGCTATTTACACTAAATACAAATAGTGATAAATACAATCAGTACAAGCACACATGATGTTAGATACCATTTATACGTACTTATAATTATGTGTAGCTTATTGTGTGCAGGTAGTCACTGCAAGTAGTCAATTTTATATATATATATATATATATATATATATATATAAAAGTAAAAAGCCAATTTTAAACAAAAATCACATGCAGTTGCTTACTCTCACGAAAGAGTGCAATCGATTTTGTATGCACGCCTTTTTTTTCAAAATCAATCACGTTCAGCAGGGAAGGGAGAGGAGGTTTTTTTTTTTTTTTTTTTTTTTTTTTTACACAATATGACTTCATCATTTTTTTATTAATTTAAGCCCTTTTTTATACTATTGTGTTTCTTTTTGGCAAACTGCATTGGAAACCAATGGAAGTTATTTAACCTACCATGTCAGACTATCAACATAACAGGAGATTAATCTATTGCTCGCTATAGCGCCTCTTGTGGCAACACTTAAAATCCACATTTTGATTGCACTCAGAATGCAACTATGACAAAATAACAAGGCTCTAGTATAGCTTAAAGCATTTGCAACAATCATCTCGAATGGAGTATTTTTTTTTCTTACCCCTGACCATCAGTTCAGTTTAAAATTTGTGCTGAGACAGTAAAAACAAGTCTAAAACCTCACTGCTACACGTACTGTACTGACAGAGAACAGCTGAGCCAGCCAGCTGATACAGTTTCTCGTCTACTGTACGGCAAGATGGGCTCAGAAAAGCTGTTTAATTTTTAATTCTTCCCTGGATGAAGCTGAAACATCAATGCTAAGAGAGGGCCCTGATTTTCTGTTGCATGTAGCAGTAAGAGACCAACACTACTTGGGTTCCTCCTTCAATGTGCATCCGTGACATTTTTAGACCTTTTTTTTATGGTCAGCCAATTATTACTATCATAAAAGCATTATAATTTTCATTCTAGAGGCCAATTTATATAAAAAAGAGAACATCAATATAAAAACATCAAAATGTGGTCTGTTGTCCTTGAAGAGAAAGACTGGTTTATTTGTCAGCATTCAGACTGCGGTGGCATGACCTCAAGTATAACAAAAAATGAAGATAAAAGTCACAGAACTCCAGTTCTAATTTCTGATGTCTGTAAATTTCCTCATCTGATCACACCTTATAGGGTCATATTTGGGGCCTGTATAGTCGAGCCTGCATTTTTCCTATATGATGACCGATGACTAAAGAACACAACAGGCAGTCCAACATCAAACCTGTTAAATCCAAAGCTTTCTGCAAAACATCTGACCGCCAGAGAGAAACCAATTCAATTATTGCTGAGATTTTCTCCTGAAACTCTATACATGCTGACAGACCATCAATACTACTGTTATATTTACAGGAATCATCTGCACAAGACTGAAACAGCTGCTGACCGCTGATCGCCTTGCGTACCAGCACTTCAAATGACAAACCTACTCTAGAACGAAGGTTACAAAAAGAGCAAATCTTGGTAATTTACCCTAAATTATGCCAACAATAGGATTACACTGCAGTCCAAATGCTATAAGAGACAAAATTTTCAGAGAGCTCATTATATAATCGCAACACTGTAGTAAATCCTCAAAAGGGTGACTGAGGGCAAAGGAGAGTTCATCTAACGTTCACCCACGTCTGTTTACTCTTATTTACAGTCTATAATCCAACACGAGAACTCTAAAGGCCCGTTCACACCAACAACGATATAAACAATCGTCTACACCGTGATAGTGTTCTGTTTTTTGGCGACTCGCAGACTAAAACAACCCTACTATTCCCTGCAGTAAAAAGTGTGATAACTAACATAGACTTCGTTACCTGTACTGAGGTATAGACTATGTTCATTCCATCTGTTCAGTGTCATTTTCCAAAAGTATTCAAGTAGCTTTTTAGACAGCACGCAGGCGCACACACTCACACACTAATAAAGAATAGATTATGTGAAGTGCATTAGAGCATCGCGGCTCATTCACAGCGACAGATGGTCTAAACTTACACGCATGGAGCCGGTTTTGTTGATGGCCATCTCAGGTGACAGGGAGCGGAGATGCCGATGCTTCTCACCTGAGCAGCTTCAGTTTCACTAACGACGCATCATAACGGCAGCGAAGCGTTAAATACCCGATACAATCATGAAGCCGATGCGATGAACTGCGTCCTGTTGCGCTGCTGTACTCGGTCATAAAGATCAAATCCACGAGACCATTTCTGCGAAAATAAGCACGTGAACTCCCTTGGTGAAGCTGAGAAATGAGTTTTATTTGTCGCCCAGTTTAGATTGGATCTCGTTGAATGTGCAGCATAATTAATAAAGGGAAGTTGTTTTCCCTGCGTCTGGGGCAGATATTCATCCCCGGCACAGTGGATAAATGAAGTCCAAAATTAGACTCTAAAGTACATCTTCGGACTCTACGGATGATCAAATCCAAACCTGAACGAAACCATTGACTGAACGATCCCGGTCCGGTTCACTGCTCAGAGAGGTTCATTAGGAGCGTCCTGCCGCCGTCATTCTGTGATGAGACTAAAGCACGCGCAGCAACCGTCACCCGGTGATCTCGAGCTCCGGTGGCGCGCTCCTTGGCGCTCGACCAGCCGCCTGCGCGCAACGAAGCGCGGTCATGTGATGGACGTTTGTGTCCGCTGTAGAGCAAAGCGCTTTCGTTTTCACTTTAATCGTCTAATCACACGTGTTGATCTTTGTGCGAAGTGAAGTTCGCCCGATAAACCATTAAATATTGCCAGAGAGTGACCTTCCTTTTTTTTTTTTTTTTTTTTTTTTTTTTTTTTGGTTAACAATGACTTGACAAAACATTACTGCTTACAGAATAAATTACCTATGTTATATCGTCATATAAAATCTGTTTGAAATGCACCTGTTATCTTGGTCGAGTAGACCTAGTTATAGACCTGAAATTCCCACTTCTGCTATTAGGGTTTTATGGCGACTCTCTGCAAATCTATGAGCTGTAATGTTGTGTATTACCGCATTCTGCAAATTCATCCAAGATTACAGCATAGTAGACTATATTAGGCTACACTGCATGCAAATACTCATAATCTGTCCTTACACACTCATTTATAAGCGTTTACTTATGGGTTCTAGTTGAAAATGCGCCCCCATGTGGATCACATTACTGTCGTCGTAAGTTTTTTATTTATTTTTTGGAAAGGAGCTTTAAAATATCCACGTCAGTAAAGGTGCCGTTATATTTTTCAATTTTTCAGTCACAGTTATCACATCTTCAAAATATAGGGAACGTTTCTACGTAATTATTTGCTATTATTTGCGTGGATGAATTATATGTAATAGCACATAATGCAGTCAAAACTAAACATTATTTGATCAGTCGGATTTAAATTTAATTTTAAAAGATTTTTAAAATCTGTACTTCAAACTGAACTGACTTGAATATCCAAAAAAAAAAAAAAAAAAAAAAAAAAAAAAAAAAAAAAAAAACGTAATAAAATAGCTTTCATAAAACTAAACATACGTGTTAATACATATGTTTAAGATAACTAGATAAAATACATCAAACATGACTGAGTGAATAATTAGTGTGAAGGGCTGTGATTGGTTAACCGTTTTCGTCAAGTGGCGGTCGGCGCGCGCGGGCTTGTAAGGACACGCTAAAGCGCAAGCCGTCCGACATACTGTCACGCCAAATAGGTATTTATGTCCACAGTAAGGTTCCTTCATATCTATGGCATTGTAACTATCACACCAACCAGCAAAGTCAGGACGTTCGAGAAAGGTAGGCTAATTCTAGCTTAGCTGTGGCTAATAGCAAAATATTGCAGAGACAAACTACAGGCTAAAATTAGCGTAAACCATTATGATTGTCAGAAATACGTTTTATTAGTTAATACCAAGCATTTAGCCTGTATACTGGTGTTGTAATATCATCCACAGGAACGTTGGTCATAAAACCGACTGTCTTGATAGTAGCCAAGATGTGAAGAAGTGGCCAAGATAGAGGGGGAAAACACTGAACCTTTAACAATGATATAGAGAACGATCACAAGTGGTTGCACTGTAGCTACTTTTGAGAAGTGTGGAGTGATTAATGAATGGCTACTGTACTCACTTGCAATCAGGACACAGGTAGACTGAGCTGGAGGACAAAAAAAAAGAGGACAGTACAAAAAGATTGCATAGAGTTGAGTGAAATATTAGAACAAATATTGGATACTCATCCAAACGTGCAAACCTCACCAGCAATATTTTACACATCACATCTCATTATAACAAATATTTTTACATATTACATGTAAAATATAACAAAATATTACATATAACATGTAAAATATAACAAATAAACATGTATCTAGAAATATATCTTTAATGATTAAGTTTTATTGTGTCTTTCTTCCAAAGTAGTCAACTCTGCAGCTAATTACTAGTCCCCCTCCTTTCAAAAACCAAAAATAACTTGATAAGACAATGAATTATATGGTTTCAATGTTTAAAATACTTCTGTTGTTCTAAAAAGAAAATAAATAATACAATAAAATAAATCTTAAATTGTTGGATCTGATCCATCTATCACCACTGCATTTACAATTTTAATAGAGAAAAAAGAGAACTACAAACATTTTCTGTTTCAATATACAATTACAATATATCTTAAAAAAAAATAAAAGACTTACCTCAGAAAGTACATTTAACTGGTCCCCTACACTTAAAATTGTGTAAATTGGTTTGTCTTAAGAAACCAACACTGCATAAATTTGTTTTTATGATTCATCATCTTTAGATGGCGCTATTGCAACAGGTCTAGTCTAGGGCCGAAAATGTAAGGTTTCTAAAAGTAAAGACAATGTACTTTAACAAAAACAGAAATTAAAAAACTGAAGTGCAGTAGAAAATATAATGGAAACACTAAGTACATAAATACACATAGTAACTCTGGCCAACAGGCACACACTCCGACCCCTCCGTCAGATGCTGTACATCTAACTCTATATAAAAATACATCGTCTACTTAAAAAAAAAAAAAAAAATCCAGTTGTTGGCATTGACAACAAACAGCTCATTTACCTCAGCTTTGTGTCTTTAGTAGAGTAAAGAACATGCTCTCTCTCACTCACTTCCTTCCCTCATTTTCTCCCTCATGTGTCTTTTAGACACCTCCTTTTTTCCTGGTTGCCATGACATCATCAGTAACCCAGGAAACCCATTGAAACAAGAAGGACCCAGGAAATGAGGTAATGGTTCAGGAATGTTGGGAGAGAAGAGTTTCCCCCACAGTTGAAATCCCCCTCTCCAGAGGAGAACGGCAAACAGAGCGGCTCTGTCTGAAGCCACGCATGAGGTCAACAGTCATTAGACAACCACAAAACATCAGCCACAATGCAACAGAATGCATGATCTAATTACAGCCTATATTTATGTAAAAATCTCTACTAACCTAATAATAAATATTACCATTAAAACAGAGACGAACAGTTACAAAGTTAAGTCTATATATGGTTATTTGGCAAATGCAGTCATGTAGGTTAACAGGACCTAAAAAGCTGTTTGGCAATAAGAACTTCAATAGAGGGTTTGCACTTACGTCACGTTTTGATCAGTTACCCGGATGCACAGCCATATTGGAGATACTCGGATATAACCAACAGCATTGATTGCATGGTTAATGTACTACTGAATACGTTTTTCTGCTAATTTATGCTGTCTAAACCAGGAAAAAAAATGTGTGGAAGCTACTAAATTATATAGAGAAGGACTTAGTAAGCAGGAAGGGGCACAATATTTTGACAAACTAAAGTTAATAGGTGGTAAAGATACGTACGAGCAGTATTAAGTTAGTAGCCTAATATTTCACCTACCTGACTGGAAATGATAAGCGCAAACACAAATGTTGTCAAGAATCTTGCCCTGCAAATCCTAGTTCAGTTTGGCCAACCATAAATTTATTCCGCAGACAATTTCTGCACTCTTTTCCTTGATTTGTTATAACTTTTGGCAGTCTACTGTACTCCAAATGTTTTTCCCATTCCAACTGATTAATACAGCCCAAAATATGACAATAATTGGCCATTTTCAGCAGCAATAATCAGCTAAACATGCAAGTTTTGTTTGGTTCAGTGGCATTGTTTACGTTCAGGGCCGCCAATATGGCCGACTGATGATGCGTCGTAAAAACACTCTATAGGTAAGAGTTTATGCTGCACAGAAAACCAAACTCTTCAGGAAGGTGTTTGCGTACTAAAGACTCAAAATGCCTGCATTCAGAATGGATGAGAACAGAGACCCAGTTAGAAGGCTTATGGGATAAGTTTGTAAAATGCAGGTAGAGCTACTGGTCAGTTTAGTGATTTCTAAATTAGTTTGGGATATGGGATTCATATTGTATTAGTGCACATGCTGAGTTGAATGGCAGTCAGACCGTCAGTGATGTGTCTCCAGTTCCACCACAGTCCAGTCACCCTGTGGGGAACTGGTCTGACTGCTGGGGGAGTAACTACTGACAGAGGCCACTGTTGCAGCGGAGTCGAAGTGGGACATGATGTGTGGCCACAGGCTGCTCTCTAGAGGGCTAAGGATGCCCCCTCCCTGTCCAGGTAGGTACAAGAGAGGAGGACAGCCGTCCTCCCCAGCCAGAAGCAGAGCCTGGTTAATCAGCTGCTGAACCATGTCCAGTTTGGTGTTCCAATCCAGCTCCTGCGGAGGAGGTCGGCGAAGATTTCCATTGGCCACTCTAAGCGGAAGGTCTGTCGGGATGGAATGGCTTGTCTGGTTGGGGGAACCGGTGGATTCGTTCTCTGCATCTTCCTCTTCCTCCTCGCTGGTCTCCATGGCCTCATAGATGGTGCAGAGTCCAGATGAGGGTGACAGGAGAGACGGTTGTCCTTTCACCTGCCCTTTCACCTGTGACTGCTGTTTAAGTCTCTGTTGCTGCTCCATCTCGAGCTGCCGTTGCAGGAGCTGTCGGCGGAGTCTGTGTTCCTGCTGCTGCTGTTGCAGCTGCAACTGAAGCAGCTCTCGACGTTGCCTCTCCAGTGCCCTTTGCTGCTCCTGCCGCTGCCTTTCTTCTTCCAGACACAGCCGTTGCAGCCATTCATGTTCCTGGCGTTGCCGAATGTGCCGCAACTGCAGCTGGTGCTGCTCTAGCCGTCGCAGCTGCACATTAGGCACCAAAGGAGTCGGCGGGACTCTCGGAGGAACGTCAACATGTTGAACATTGACACGAGGCTGCGGCTGCTGTAGTTGCCAGTGGGTGTTTGGCAGAGGGGCAAGGTAGTTATTGTCATTCAGCTCTTGGGTTAGTCTTGGATAGTTACCATTCTCCTGCTGGCTCGGTGAAAGCTGGTGCTCACCAGTCTGTATAGTGTTCCTGGGTTTCCCTGTGGACAGTCAAGAGCACTTGCAATATGTGTTTATTGACAGAGGCATTTGTTATGAAGAAGGGTGTGACCGAACAGGAACAGAGGAGAAGAACAGACAGAAAGAGGAACATGCAGACAATAAAAGAAAACATAAACCAAAGAACAAATTAGACAAAACTCTTAATGAAGTCAAAAATCGAGTTTTCCCACACATCTTTCCTGTAAACACATCAGGTATTTTTCAAAAATTTAATACATGTTAAGCTCCATTTGCTGCATCTGTGACGTGCTTTTGATTATCAAGAAGATATATATATATATATATATATATATATATATATATATATATATATATATACTGGCATTTAAATACAAAAATGTATATGGGACATGTGGTCAACTGATGCCAGAGATGCTGTGTACAGAGCTTGAAATTAACTTAGAATATTCATTTCAGGTAATATTCAGTCTACAATGTTAAAACAACAAAAAAGTCACCAGTGAGATTTGCCAGAAGAGTTCAGTACATCTGACTAAAAATATTTTAACTGTGTAAAGAATTTTGTGTTATTTTCGGCCTACAGGTGTGTCATCCAAGTAATGAGGTATCATATTTGAACCAGTCCAAGAATGTGAGTGGGTTGGAGATGGCGTGATTCTTTGGAAAAGTAACTGGGCTAAAAAATAAAAGAAAAGCACGTAATTGACAATGTTTTTACTGCATAAATACATGAATTGCATGCAATTTGAAATAACGATTGAATTCTATTAATAAAGGGTAAATGAGACATAAATACAAACATCCTAAACCTAACCTAAATTTGCCAAATTTTAAATATTTAATTAAAATCAGGGATTTGTTGGAATTTGAAGTGAACAACAAAATTCTTTTTCTCAACATACCTCATCTGTCACATATGATTTTACATAACAGCATAAACTAGTTCAGAGTTCTGAGGACAGTTGACCCGAAACAGATGTGCTTCAAAGCAGAGACCGGGAGATAAACTGATTCACTACATCAAGGATAAAGTGTACTTCGGCTAATTTACCTCCAGATATTTTTGATGTAAAATGACTATTTTTGATGGCAGGTGGGTGAAAAAAAAAGAAGTGAAGAGGAGATGAGATTCCATACTAAGAAAGAGGACAACAAAAAGAATATTCCCTGACATACCCTTATAAAACCAAAATAACGTTCAGGAAGGATTTGGAATTTCTGTGTTGAGTTTGTGTTTATGCTTTAACATATAATAAGGAAAACAGGCATTTCTTGAAACCCATTAACCAATTCCTTGAGATACTGTGCAATTTTTTGTGCTGGGCTTTCAGGGTGGGGTCCTGCTGTTGAGTTTAGAGGGCATGACATGCTTTAATAGAAGGAGATCACAGACCATGAGCACTGATTGCCATTTCATCAAAAATACATCTGGAATAAACACCATTTCAGCAGATATCCATTTCTTGTTCAAAGGAGCACTCAGATAAGAACAGACCATCATGCCACTCAAAATAAAAAACCAAACAGGAACAGACAGCCTTGCAATGATGTTTAATGGAATTTTGGGGAAAAACCTTTTAGTTATTGTGAATCATTAATGTCCAAACATCCCTGGATCATGTCTGGATTCATAGCAAGATTATAACAATTTCTTAATTAGTTGCACATGCACTTCCAATTCTTGTAGAAATGTCCCAGTACTCACAGTACACTGTCCTGCGAGCATCATTTTAAGATTTACAAATGCAGGAAAACACTTCAATTTCCATAAAGAGAATTCGTTAGTCTGTTCCCAAGTACAAATGTTTAACAACTGTAAATGAAAGAATCCAGATAAATCTGAGCCCAGTATTTTAAAACACTTAAGTTACGTGCCAATGAGAATCTATATTATCCTTCACGAAAATGTGCAGCAGTAGCTCAAAACTAACAAAAGACAACCAAAAATGAAGTATGACTTGCCATCTAACACTCATTCACCTCCCTATGTCAAACACTGTGAGAGTGAAAAGCTTCTGAAGAATATCTAACCTGTATTTAATGCTAAAACAGTTAGTGCTGGAACAGGTATTAAAAGAGAAAGCTGGAATACGTTTTAAAAGACAGTAAAGCTACTTTTACAGTGCAGGAAAACTGATGTGTGTACAAACATTAAGGTAAGACAGGGATCTTAACAAATCAAATAAAAACAAGAAAAAAAAGAACAAAGTATAAAAAAAAAATTGACATTTGATTGGTAAAAACAGTAGGATAAATACAAAGGTAGTTGTAGTCCACCAAGTGTTTATTTTTTTTTTTTCTTTGTCCTTTCATTAAAGGACATCAACTTAACTTAGTCTAACATTGCAGGTTCAGGGGTGCCATGAAATGCAGTGTTATTTAAAAAGTACATTCTAATAGAAAATGAGAAAAGCTACTGTACATACAGAAATTTAAGCCATACAATCATAACCATCACCATGGTAATAGAAGAACAGAGAGCAGTTCAGACAAAGCTATAATCCCTCACCTGACGGCTCCCCTTTTCTTCCCCCTTCTATTACATATTTCTAGTCATTTCTTTGCTTGTTAACCCCACATTTGGAAGAAATGAAGGACACAGGGTGGGAGCGTGGGGTTTGGGGTAGACAAGGTGCATTCCAAAAGAGGGACTTTATACGTTACCTGCCAGAATGTTATCAGTCTTATCACATATAGTAGAGTAGTACGGTGGCTGGCCGTCAGAATCGTCCCCATGTTGGGGTGAGAGGTGCATGGGGGACTCAGCATCCATTTCCTCCATAGCGCCTGGGTCTGTCTTACTGCACAGCATGTAGTGCTCGTCAAACTCAGCATCCCTCTCTGCGGGCTCCCGAATCGGCAGCAAATCTACTGGGCAGCCCAACAACTCATCGCTGTAGGCGGCAGCTGCTGGCAGGGTGAGCTCCTTGATGAAAGAGGGATCCTTGGCTTCTTCCGGAAGCTGCTCTTCATTTTCCAGGCTAAAGATGCCTGGGCTCTTTCCACAGCTCTCAGCCATAGAGTGGGCATTGGAGATGGATGCGGAGCAGTCAAAACCGTAGGAGGCCACAGAGTTGGCTGACTGAGGCGTATCACCATCTTCCTCTCCAATCTGTTCAGGAGCCTCCTCATCTTCCTCCAGGGCAGCAAGGTCATGAGGGACTGTGGCGTTGTCATCAACTGCAACATCCGGTTCATTTATTTGCATCTCACCCTCTGTATCACTGGCCTCATCACCAGAGGTTGATGGTGATGATGGTACAGAGGCTGGTGCCGTTGCGGCGTCACCCAGCACTTCGTCGGCTGGCAGCGTTTCTGCCTCTTCCTCCTCCCCATCGCCTCGCTCAAGGTGAATACCCAGGTCCTGCTCCATGTCTGTTTGCATGGCAGGGACTGGCGTCTGCTGCTTGTCTGATCGGGATTCTACACCTGAGCTGCTGTCGTAATCTCGAAGCTCTTCAGGTGTGCTGGTCTCACTGCTGCTATGGGCGGCCAGGGCTGTTCCACTGAGGGTGCTGGACTGGGACATTCCAATAGCAGGAGGAGCCAAGATGCATGACTCCACTGGGACTGAGCCTACTGTCTCCTCTTGGATGTCAGTTTGAGGTTCTGAGGCCTGAATCAGGGGTGGACTCATGTCCAGAAAAGCCTCAGCTGGGGATTTGGGTGGTGTATCTGGATCAGCTGAGAATGTGGTGGTTGTGTCTGGATCGGCTGGGAATTTGGTGAGTGTGTCTGGATCTTGAACTCTGAAATCTGAAAGCTTTGATTCAGACAGGACGGAAGAAGGCTGGGCCCAGGTATCGGAGAATGGATTGGAATTACTCCATGCTGCTGTCAAAGGCATAGATGTTTCTGGAGCAGTGTGACCCACGCTGCTGAGATCTAGATGACTCTCCTCTCTGTAATCATCATTATCATCATCATCTTCTTCATCTTCATCTTCATTACCATCATTTCTACAAACCCCAAGTTCACTCTCAGCCATGCCCTTGTGGACCATCTCCACATCTTTGTCTTCTTCCTCCAAATCTTTCTGTTGCTTGTGATGCTCATCATCATGCTCTAATTCCAGATCCAGGTCTTTCTTCAAACGCTCTTCTTCTTCATCCTCTTCTTCATCTTCACTACCAAATGACTGGATTCCAGGAGGCCCCGTGAATGGCTGTTCCTTGTCCGCCTCAGTCATGATAAAGTCACCAGTCTCTTTAGCACTGCAGCTGTCTTCAGCTTTTAAAGGAGAGGTCACTTCTGAGTCCTGTTTCTCACTGCTGTACGACATGTCTTCAGCTCTTAAAGGAGAGGTCACTTCTGAGTCATGTTTCTCACTGCTGTACATGTCATCTGATTGCATCATACCCCAATCAGAGCTGGCAAAATCTGCCACACCCTTATTAAAGTCAACTTTCTCTGTTTGGGTCACTAATTCCTGTATGCCAATCTCTTTTACTTCATCTTCCTCCTCATCCTCCTCGTCCTTCTCTTCCTCCTCCTCCTCATTGTCTTCATTAATCTCTTCTTCAGCTTTCTCCACCGCCTCCTCTCGTTCTTGCAAGGGGGAGACAGGAGCTGCAGTTCTGATGTGATCCCTTTCAGTGGAGCCCATCAGATCAAAGTCTTCGATCACATTCTCTGCAGCAGAGGGAATCTGTATATCATCCTGATCTTTTTCATCATCCTGCTCACTTTCTTCATCGTGCTGTCTTTCCTCATCCTGCTCCTCGTTCTCTACGGTCGCAGAACTGGGGTACAGAGAAGAGCTTTGTGCCCATGGTTCAGCTGGACCCTGTGAACCCAGAAAGGGAGCTGAGCTTGGGAGCTCATCTGGCATGGATGGTGGGCCAGTGGGAGAGGATGGTGGGGACAGCACTGTGGTTCCCAGGGGAGACACAGCAGGTACTGGCTCCTCCAGACTGACCAAGTCCACTTCAGCAGCCAGCTGAGACATGACATTGTCATCTTTATAAGTGTCCATGCTCTGATGGACACTCTGGGGGATGTCCTGGGGATAGACAAGCTCCACCTCATCAGAAGTAGGAGAAATAACAGGTGTAACTGTGTCTTCAGGTTCCTCTTCAAAAGCTGGAGAAATGACAGGTGAAGCACTTTCTACAGTTGCCTCATAAGAGGTAGCGGGAATGACAGATGCATTTTCTTCGGATATTTCATCAGAGGCAGGAGGAATGACTGGTGAAATGGATTTTTCAGGTGCCTCATAAGAGGTAGGGGAAATGACTGCTGTAGTTACATCTTCAGGTGTTTCTTCAAAAGCAGCAGAAATGACAGGTGAAACAGTTTCTTCTCGTGCCTCATAAGAGGTGGGAGGAATGACAGATGTAGTTACATCTTCAGGTGTTTCTTCAGAAGGAATGACAGGTGAAACAGTTTCTTCTCGTGCCTCATAAGAGGTAGGAGGAATGACAGATGTAGTTACTTCTTCAGGTGTTTCTTCAAAAGTAATGACAGGTGAAACTGATTCTTCTCGTGCCTCATAAGAGGTAGGAGGAATGACAGATGTAGTAATATCTTCAGGTGTTTCTTCAGAAGGAATGACAGGTGAAACAGTTTCTTCTCGTGCCTCATAAGAGGTAGGAGGAATGACAGATGTATTTAATTCTTCAGGTGTTTCTTCAGAAGGAATGTCAGGTGAAACTGTTTCGTCTTGTACCTCATCAGAGGTAGGGGGAATGACAGACATAGTTCTATCTTCAGGTGCTTCTTCAGGCCTGAAAGATGTAACAGACTCTTCAGATGTTTCCTCAGTGACAGGAGGAATGACAGGTGTAACTTTGTCTTCAGGTGCTTCCATAGTGGTAGGGGCAGTGACAGGTGTGGCCATTTCTTTAGAATCCTCTTTAGAGTCCTCACAGGAAGCAAGAATTGAAGTTGTAAATGAATCTTCTAATTTCACCTCAGATACTGCAGGATTGACCTGGGTAGACAAGTCCTTAGGTGCCTCTTCAGTGGCAGCAGGAACAAAAGCCATAGCTGAGTCTTCAGGTGTTTCCTCAGAGGTCACCAAAGAAACAACAGCAGCAGCCGCAGTAGTGGCTGCAACCACAGCAGGTACCACATCCTTTTTCTCAGCCTCTGTGGCTGCTGGCTCTGCAGGCTGGGAGGCTTTTGGGCCACCCTTCAATGGCATTGGGGTGCTACTGCCAACTGACTTCTTTGGGCTGCTTGTCTTAGTGCTGGGCTTGCTGCCTGTGGTCTTAAGGCTTGCGCTGACCTCCTTGGAAGGTGTTGCTTTGCTCTCCTTGGGTTTGCTAGTCTTAACATCTGCCACCTTGCTGGAGGTGGTGGGTTTTTTTGTGGCAGATTCTGCCTTGGTAGCAGAGGCTGACTTAGGGGTGTCAGGCTTGGTGGTCTTGGTTGGTGCTGGCCTGGTAAGCGGAGAAGAAGTGGGCTTCTTGGCCGCTGGAGTAGATGGCTGCTTACTGACATCTAATGAAAAGAGAACATTTAATGTCAACTCAATATCACAGTTTCAAGTAGAAATGAATATAAGGATTTGTAAGCTACTAAATCAGGGGTGCCCAAACTTGGTCCTGGAGGGCTGTTGTCCTGCAGAGTTTCACTCCAACTCCAATTAGACACACCAGAACCAGCTAATCAAGCTTTTACTAGGCATACTAGAAACTTTCTAGTAAGTATGTTGCGGCAAGTTGGAGCTAAACTCTGCAGGACACCGGCTCTCCAGGACTGAGTTTGGGCACCCCTGCATTAAATATTGTAAAATGAATGTAAGTATTTTATGAAAATTCAGCTGAAATATGTAAATATTTACCATGTCTAAAATATCATTATTCACATATTACAGCACAATATTACTGTTACAGTGGGTACAACTGAAGTTCATGCATGCATTTATTGTATTCCATGAGATGCCCACCTTTCTTGACAGGTGTTGTGGTCTTAGGAGTGGGAGTCCGGCCAGCAGGGGGCGCTGTGGTTTTAGCAGGAGAAGGTTTAGCAGTAGCAGATGGCGTCTTGGGTGTAGCAGTAGTTGGCCTGGATGTGCCTGTTGATGTCTTGCTGGCAGTTGTCGGTGTCCCAGGCTTAGGGGCAGCAGGGGAAGAACGGGCAGCAGGAGCAGTGCCAGCAGACCTGCACATAGCAGACGTGACGGGAAATTGAGAAATCATTACAGAGGAAGACTGTCAAATCTTAATAACAGGTAGGGTCATTAAGCCATTTTTAGGTCTGGCTGCTCTTATAGTAGCTTGCACAACTCTGCAGTAGGAAACTTCCATTGAGCTAGGACAAGGACCTCCTGCATTTAAAAAGCAGAATGCCAGAAGAACACAGGAAGGTTCTGATATTAGTGTGTATGAGTTGAAGTCTGTGTATGACTGAAGTCTCGACTTCTTCAGACATTTCAACCATTGATGATGGGTCATATATCCCATTGCAGTGAGTCAAAGCTTTGATTAGTCACAGCACAGAAGGCCTGAGGGACAGGCAGATAGCTCGAGAACACAACATGGAGTTGTGTTAATACTAGCAAAAACATTCTTTTTGAGAAATCCCCTCCCCCAAGTTATCTACCCATAATGCCACTGTTCTATCCTGGGGTGTCTGACTCAGTGGTAATACACATTCTGCTCTGATGGGGTCTAGTGTCTGTCCAATCTGGTCTAGTATGAGCTCAGCTTAACACACGGCAATGACTCAGTACATGTCCAGGTCAAGTCTGAGTAAGCTAACCTAGATCCTGTGGGCCTGGCAGCTTCTGATTTCCTCTGTCTACGCTCCACTGCATGTGTCTCTCCTGTTCTAAATAAAGAGCTGGAGAGCACGAGGCAGTGTGCATATCAGTGCAGAAGTGAGCACCATGTAAATCTTTCATTGTGTTGAGTAAAAATAACCATGCAAATCCCATTCAGGCAAATAGCGTGGATCTTGCTAAAACACATGCTCCAAAAGTTCCACATTTCGTCGGGATGGGCGGGGATGACATTCTACAAAATTGTGGGGTCCTATATATTCAGTATCAGGTGAGAGAGAGGGAGAGAGAGCGATCCAGCAGTGAAGGCTCTGGAACAAAGAGGCCAAGTCTATAAACAGATAAACCTGACAGAGGAAACCACACATGAATTAATGCAGTGGTGTGTTGTAGCTTCTCGACCTAGTTTCACTTTACAATAACACCTACTTAAGCACACAACCTGGAACCTGGACATCAGTCTTTAAGCCAACTTGATAATTAGACCTGTGTACAGTTTATAAAGAAGCTGTCTGACTGAAGTCTTTGCAGTTCCTTTTTTAACCACATCTCCAGATCTAACATTAAAGGATGGCCAATATATATATATATATATATATATATATATATACTGTATATTATATATTATACTATATATATATATATATATATATAAAACATATTCTACATAAACCATTATCATAAAATAGGATGAGCTATAGCACCAAAGATTTTACCTGGATTCTCCATGCTTGTTCTCCCTTACCACATGACCTAATCCTAGATTTAATGACTTGATTTTACCAAAGTCGAAAAGTCACACAGCACTAGGTAGAAAGAAAATAGTGATTTAACATATTATGGAAAATAAATAAATCTTTATTGCTCCTAGATTTGCATTAGAATTAAACCCTAAAAGGAGAGCATGCTCTTAGATGATAAAAAGAGAATGAGAGCGATGGAGCGAATGAGAGGTTCTATAAAAATCTTCATCTTAATCTCAAACATAAAACCAATATGAATAATCTACAGTGACAGGATGACTCATATAGGAAGCGAACACACAGAGATGAGCACCAGCATCATTCTTTTGGAACCCAAGCAACTGAGTGTGAGTTAAAGACAGTGTGGGAGTAAAAGAGCAACAAAAACCTCTTCAGCATTCAATGAAGGCATACAGTGACCAGGTGCCATCAAGTTCCAAAGATGGCACAATGAAAAACCCAAAACAGTAGTTCATATGACTTGTGCACTATATTATTTGTTTTATTTTTTTTATGGTACATTAATAGAATGCTGGTACCACACTATTGTCCTTGCAAAAATGTAAATCTATTCCTCAACAACAAGCCATCGCATTGCACGCCAAGCATTTTTCTGTCATATCTGTGCCATGGTTGGGGGCAAATAATAATGCACATTAAAACCCAAAAATGCACTGAAGCTTAAAAACAATCCAAGCACATTTACACATGTGCATTTGCTTTAAGTGCTTCAAGCTAATGGCACGCCATTCAAGCATTTTATAGATAGCTCTTTGATGTTTTTCATGAGCAAAGGAGAAGGCTGCAGTCTGATTGGCTAATAAACACTGTTTAACTTGCCGTTACATTTGTGAGTGGCAAAACTTCCCCTGAAGCCACAGCAGCAATGAGGAAGACGACCTCCTCCTGAGCCAGAGACTGGCAGACTATGGCTGATGAGATTTTAATAAGGCACTCTGGCCTGAAGGGACTCTTTAACCTCAATAACAAGGTTCATGTCACTTCAGGATAAATCCTAATGCATTGGTAAAGCTGTAATTCAGCAGCATTTGATGAAATTGTGTCTACCTGCTGGCACTCACCTGCGTGCAAATTTGCTGTGTTAGCTTAATATAGGCCAACAGTCATTCATCTGAACAAGATTTGATTTATGTACTTTATCCTGTCAGCAAAAATCAAACCTGATTTTTTGGCTTGCATTGCCAAATCTTTGTCAAATCAAAGATACCGGTTCACAAAAACTCTTCAATAATTGTGTCTTTAATACTGTGCCCTGTGGAAAAGACCAAAAATTATAAATACCCAGACAGGATTTATATATTATAAACAAATTTAAATGACATTGTCATCTTGTTCTGCTGTTGTGTCCTCTGAAATAAAGTCATACAGATTGGGAATTACATAAATTGAAGTAAATGATCACAAATACAAAGAATTTTTAACTATATATTCTTCAAGGCTTTCAAAATGAAAGAAAATAAACTATTCTAAAAAAAAAAAAAAAACACACACACACATCAAGCCACAGCCAGAGTGGATAGTGAAGACAAATATGCATGTCCAAAGTCCAGTTATGTCAAACTTGAGAAGCGGGACACCAGCGAACATGCACAGCCTAGGCAGAAATCTGACAAGCGAAAAACACGTGAAGCACTGCAGCAAAATCAGAATCACTGAAGTGTTATAAACCATCCATCAAGTTGGCTGTTGGGAAACACGCACGCTCCATTTGGAGATTAGATGCAGTGGCTGCAATAAAACATCTCTCTGGAGGACTGAACTCTATCATGAACTAATGAATGAGAGAAAATGGGACAAAGAAATACAGAAAGGAGCAATTCATTTATGAGAAATGACTCGGATGGTTTGGCTGCTGGGCGCGCCCTTTACCAACCAGCCCACAGTTGTTACATCAGTATGACGTAATCATCGACAGTAAAAAGCTCCTTCGTTAAGGTTGCGCTAATAATTCAGTCAATCAAAATGATTAATATTTTTGGCCAGTTCTGTCATGTCTGCTCTGCTCTAATGCAGCTAACACCCAACGCAGGACTCACACTTTGCACTGCTTTTATAATTGATGCAGTTCCGTTCGGTTCCACTAATAGCAATTGCAATCCTGCAGATTTCATTTAAAGCTTCGGGTGGCAAACACATATCATTAATGCCAAAGGCATGTTTTACTTATTTAAAATTCAGTAGGTTCAATAGATGCAGAATTCCCTGCAGTACCTCTACTGCGGAAGGCAGGACGCACAAATGGTTGGATGTGTATATGCACATTACACAAACACTCTTCACACATATACACAAATACGAAGAAAAAATGTGCCGCACCCAAAACTGAGTCATATTTTACTGAACTGTGAAGTAAATGTTAAATTGACATTGTTAATGTTGGTGCTCAAATGTGCAAATTTTGACCAAAGTAGCATTAAGTATTTGTCAGACTAAAGATGCCCATTGGGTCAAAACACAAACTCCTGCGCTAATTGGATGACTTTTCGCTGCTGTTTAGTGTTTGAGCTTTAAGTTATAATGAGGCAGAAGCAGAAAACAAAGGCTCTGGAAGGATTCCCCAGATTATCTTTTCTAAACCCAGTGACTGAATATACTGCAGTGCTAATAGTGTCGACTGTGTTTCTTTTTCAAGCAGTGTGTGATGTTGTCTGTGTGCGGGACAGCAGCTTTTATACTATAAACACCATTAATCATGAAATAAACTTCCTGCTCAGCTGTATGACGTGGGACGAGAGATGCTACATGTCATGGCAGAGCTCTGTTTAGGCGTTTTTTACATTGACTGAATAACAACTTAGAACAACCTTTTTTTATGCTGTTTTTGTTGTTTTCTTTGCCAGGTTATTCTTAGTTTTTTTTTATTGTTATCAACTAACTAAAACAGCACTTGATTGCAGAGCTTCTTGGAACAAGAACCTGAAACATCCACAACTTTGACAGACCCACTTTTGTACATTTTGCTTTCTTTAAGAGCACTGAAAGAAACATAATGCATCTCTGTCAAAATTTAAAGAGATTAGCAAAAAATGCATGATTGTGCGACCAAGTCTCACATTACAAATGTTCACAAAGTCATGCAAACATTTCTCCCCCACCCTCACATGACGTCATGAGTCTGAGCTCCTTTACAGGCCCCATCGCCTCTATAAACAAGCAACAAAAAACTCCTTCACTGTTCATGGCTGACTGCAGGCATCTCAAATCAGCTCCTGTGAGCTCTATGTTGTGATTCCCAGCGTGACTCATATTGTCTCCCTGCACAATAACCATCCTAACATCTCTGTGCATCTGTCTTGGATATCTGGAAATCTGCATTATATCAGCATCTCCCCGTGTGAAATTAATGTAGGGGCTGTTGAGACTGTTTGTCCTCTTGTGGAGACTTTGGGGAGAGTCCAAACTTTTCCCAACAGGAGAGTCTTAAACTCACTGGGGAGAGTTTAAACTCTCTACCATTGGGCATTTTTTTGTAATCAGGAATTTTAGGACTGTGCCAGTTAATTTCCTGGCAAATGAAACTCTTTCCCTTTCAGACTTAGAATTGATGTCTAATGCTTTAAGTATTTAGTGAATGAGGAGTAGTGATTGTCTGCCAGAGACGTGGACTGCAAAGTGAGGCTGTATAAGCCATGCCTAAAGGACACTGGAAAAGAATGAACTACTGAAATGGCCCACACTGGAGAATTCTAATTAACATACCCAGTCTGGGAGCTCAGTTTGTGACATTCCCAATCAATGAGATGCTCACCTGGTTGTCTTGGCAACTGGTGGCCTATCAGGTTTGGGAGAGCTAGTGGTGCTGGTCTTAGCGGTGGATGCAGTGGCGGGTCTTGGAGCTGGAGCTGGAGTGAAGGATAAGGTGAAGGGTGTTCAAGAGAATTAAAACAAGAAGACAAATACAGACAGTTAATTTGAAATTTTGATCAGAGTCAGTAAACTAACATACGGCCTACATAAGGGATCTCCAACCCTGCTGCTCAAGAGCTACTGTCCTGCAGAGTTCAGCTCCACCCCCAATCAAACACATCTAAAACAGCTAATCAAAGTGTTCACGGTTACTCTAAAAATACAGGCAGGTGTGTTGAATGAGGGTTGGAGACCCCAGGGTGTTCTTGAACGTGGTTAGGAACCACTACTGTAATCAATAAGCTCAGATGATGCTTTTGACTTACCTGCAGTTTTTGGTTTAGACTTCAAACCATTAGCTGGTGCAGCAGGGGCTTTCTTGATGGGCTGCGCTGCCCCTGTTGATTTCACGCCATTGGCTGGAGCACTAGCAGGTCTCGCCGCCCCCACAGGCTTTTTCTCAGCCACCTTGGTTGGGCTCTTGGTTGTGGGTGCAGGAGTAGAGCTAACTGGTTTTTTAGTGGCAGCAGTGGTTGAGGTCTTCTTCTCCAGGCCTGCTGTGGTGGTCTTTTTGGTGAGGCCGTTGGCTTGCGTCTTCTGTGCCCCGTTTGTCAGGCGGCTTTGGCCAGTGGTGGGACGGGAGCTGGTTGTAGATGCCTTGGTTCCAGCGGTGGCCGTCTTTGTTTTGGCAGGTGCCTTCGTCTTAGCTTTGGGATCCACAGGCTTGTCCTTTCCGGTCTTGTTGGTTGCCTCTGTTTGCTGTGGTTCACCTTCTGTTTGCGTTGCAGGCAAAGCCTGGTCCTGAGCTTCGCCCGCTGGTGCCACCTCAACCGCAGGACCTGCATTTAATGCTTCCATTGGCTCCATTGTTGCCGTGTCAACACCATCCGGTTTCATCTTGTCCTAGTCCTGGAGGTCCGTCTCAGCAAAAGAGGAATCAGGAACCCAGGACTCAGTCCACTAGTTGGAGTCTACTGCTATCAGACGGCTATGGCTGACCTGAAAACAAGAGCAACAAGAGTTGTAGTCTGATGTGAGACTTTAGACAGTAAACAAACAACAAGTCTGAACAAGAGAGAAGTCTGCAGCTCCTCTCACTGGCAGACAGACCTAAGAGAACAATCAGATAAAGAGTGAGGTCTTAGAGAAAATGCTTAAAAAAGAGATTAGGAATGAAGTAAAGAGCGTGCTGTGCTGAGGGAAAACAACAGCTGATTCAGAGCTCAGAGCTTGTGGATTTATTTAAACTGTAACCAAACTGAAATAAAGCCACACAAGGAGTTGCCAGCTATTAGGAGTGATGACTGGTGTAAGATTACAGCTGCCATTAATACAGTTTTACAGATTAAAATTCAGTTTTACACTTGGCAAGACATCTATCATAAGGCTTTTCTGGTGCTATTTCATGTGTAAGAAATCTCTTGGTTTTCAAAACCCTTTGGGGGAATTTCTAATTGCGAACTACTAGCAAAGCAGCAATGCCAGATGCATTACCCACAATGCCTTACTGAAGCAGATGTTGTTTGCATGATTTAGGAGCCGCAGCTCCGCAGCAAAGTTCATACAGTGGAAGAGGCCAACGAGAGGAAGTGGCTTGGCTCAAGAGAGCATGGGAACTAAATAATGGAGTCAGTCAACAAACACTAAAAATGCACACTCATAAAGCGGACGTCAGTGTCACTGGACACCTCATCCACATTATATTCCAGAGCTGCAGATTCTTCAATTGTTTCTGAGGTTGAAATTCATTCTCTGGACTCATTCTGCCCATTCTCTTCAGTCAGTCCTCACACAGATGGTCCAGGCAGCTGAGCATCCCAAATTAGAGAAACTTGGGGGAGGGGGACAGAGAGAGAGAGAGAGAGAGAGAGAGAGAGAGTGATGGAAAAAAGAGAGAAAGCCCCGGAGGAAAGAACCCATTCTATATATGCTGCCAGACATGAGAAAATAGAGATGAGAAGATATATTGTCTTGGACAGAGATCTATCTATGGCCATTGGTTACTGATAGAAATTGTGCACTTGAGAACATCAACAATGACGACATTGACTTGCAAACAACTGTTCCCATGGCAAATGAACAATAGTATTTGTGTCAAATGAGGGAACTCTGGACACTTAGGGTGTTTTCAGACCTGCAGATCATTTGCTCTGTACCGAAACAGGCACAAATTGGTGCAGTTCTTGGTGCAGTTCGGTTTACAACTATGATAACGAATTTGCTCAGAATCATACACTGCTTGCTTTTTATGTAAAGCATTACTGTTATGAATTGCGATATAGTGTGGTTCGTTGGTTTGTTGGGTCGGATTGCTTTCTCACCACAATTGAACCAAAGTTCATTTTCAAGTAGGCTGAGACACCTCATTCAGGTGATCTCAGACTGTTTATTTTGCTGTACCGTAGATTTAAGTGCAAATGCCATGTTTATATGTGCCTAAATGAACCAAACTAGGAATGCCAATATCTGAAACAAACTAGCCAGATGTGAAAATGCTCTTGAAAAAGTTAACATCTAAGCCACTCGAGATGAAATATTACAAGTTGCAGGACACAATACCTGCTTAGTTTTACATTACACACAAAAATGAACTATACGGCCTGATTAAATTATGAACTTATGAAAAAAATATGAAATTATGAAAGATTTTAGTCTTCCAGACAAACACAACCACACAGAACATCACTTCTGAGACCTCAAGGGCTGTTTTCTTTTAAAAACAGCTCCTCAAGATCACGTCTCTCTATTTTAATATTCCTTGTAAATACAGGCTTTGTTGCATCCACTTTACCCCTCCTGGCTCTTCTTTTCTGTTGCTATTGATCCTGTTTAGAATGATAGATGGGAATCGGCCTGTGAGAATGTCAGGTGGTGGAGAACTGCAGGGATTAGAGGCGTAAAATAGCCTTGTTCTGAGAGGAAAACACACACACCGTCACACGGCCTTACGACCTTAATGATCCTGCTAAGGGATATAGACTGCTTCCTCTGCATGTAAACAACAGTGACCCTGGGGGGGTCAGGAGCCTATGGTGTCCATCTAATTCTGGGGGGAGGATATGACCTCTGCTGACTTCTGATAGCCTCTATTCTAAAGAGTGGCTGATGTTGACAGACAAGTATGAAATAAAAAAAGCATATGAAAATTCAATAATCAAAGTTTGAGGGAAGTGGATGGGGGAAATGCATTTGCATGAATCTGAAGCACCAACTAGAGATATTTCTAGAGCCCTTGCTTTAATTTTTATGATATAAAGTAACCTTATGCTATGCTAACTCAAATTATATTTCTTTTTCATTATCCCTTATTAATTCTTGTCTTTATTAGAAAACCTACAACCTCTGGATCACAAACTGAACCATGGCTAATTGTGGTTATTTCATATAATATGTCAATACTCCCAGTTTGTGTTTGAAAACGACCAGTTTTGTCATAATTACAGCAGAAATACTAAAAAGTGGGCCCTTGAATCAAAAAGATCTAAGAACTACTGCTTTAGGAATGGCCAAATCAAAAGTGCAAAAAAATTATGGTGTTATTTAAAATGTCACCTACTACAAAATACATATTTACAGCCTTAAAGAGCACAAGATGGACAAAAACCATAAAAGACAGGTGTGGAGGATTTGTGACCTTACAAAAATAAGACCCATCGTACCCACAAACCCTCTTACCCACAAACCCTCTTACTGGCACTCCGTCACTCTCAGGGACAAACCTGCACACGCCTAATGCTTAATGCCTCATCCAATTATTGTAACCAATCCTGGTGCAGGAGCCTAATGCTCCTGAAAGGATGACTCTGCGAAGCGTTCATCCTTCAAAGACCCACATATGATGTAAACAAACGCTGCAGACACGACACACATCTTCTGGAAGCAGCATTTTTGGCAGGTCTCTCGTGATGGTGTCTTTAAATTCTCCCGCCACAGAACCGCAGATCACCCCTATGCTAATGGGGTCATTGTAACGGCAGAATGCACTTTGGCCTCTTTATCCGAGGTGCAAGCACAAGACGCCCTTGTGCATTTATGCGTGCATAAATGCATATCCAAGTGCTGCATTGTGCCTTAAAAAGTCCCCCGTGTGCAAAGCTTGCTTCTCACAATCAGCTAACCACTGCGGCACAGCGGGTGCTAACAGGCTAATGCCATCTTAGCTTTAGCCAGTCGGAGCCAAACCGACATGTCTAATAACTGGAGAACAAGAAAACAAACAAACCAGCAAACTGCACAATCTCAATGGCTCACTATAGGAAATCGTTTTTTCCCTCTAAATTGCAATCAATAGAGAGATTATGAAGGGAGGAAGCGCAAATTTGCACACCGCAGAGATGCTGCATGAATCGCATGGCTTCTCCCGGCTGTTTGCATGCTCTGAGGATGCCATTGTTGGCCTCAGATTTGGCGTTTGGTCAGAGGACTGTCTAATCAGTGGTAATTTGTCACAGTTTAGGATTTCACATATTAAATTTGTCCGGCCAATACTCCATTGTACTTCTGCAGAGATGATGCACACTATTAAATATCTGTATTTAAATATGTCTGATATTTTTATTTAATTATTTACTTATTTCTGAGTGCAGCATCTTTATGCACCCTTCCAAACCCCCCTTTTGCTTGTGCCCTCCGGAGGTTGCAGAAGTTTCCCTCCACCCCCGTCTCTCACTCTAAAACAAGCGAACACTAGATCTATTCAGCGACGACCACCGCCACAAAGAGAGGGCCACTGGGACTCACAGTTTGCTGGTTGAGGAAGAAACACTGCTCTAAGGGGAAAAGGTCAAAGAGTTTGAGAGAAAAACGGCAATCGAATTCATCAGGCACCTGATTCTCAACCCTCAGATTAAAGCAAGAATAAACCTCACCTCAGGTCTATAAGCTAACTAAATCCATTAAAAACCACAGCAGGGATGAACCAAATACAAATATAAATTGATTTCCAGGGCACATTAGTGGTGAATATCAAATGTATTTCAATAATAAATGCTATTTAAAATGATGGCTTTGCTCACTGACAGTTATTTAAGAGTCTGTTGTTTCCTCCTCCAAATGCAAGGCTCATTTGAATCTTTACTGTCCATTTTTTGCCTGCAGTGTCTACCCTTAGGAACTGTAAAAGTTGTGTTTGTAGCAATATCAGTATCAGTAACAATGCAGTCTACAGTACTAAAATTAATCCAAAAATGTAGTTCAAACACCCTATTCATCAAATGCTAGCCTTCTCTACAGCAGCGCAAGCAAAAGACTGACTGAAGGTGTGACTGGGGCCTGCATCACAGAACGGCTTTCATGAGTCCATGAATAGCCCATTGGCTGTTGGTGTCCATAACACAAACAGAATTACATAATAGCACTCAAGAACGGACGGCGTCTTAGACGCATCTGTGTGGAGATACTGGTCCCCTCTCTCTATCTGCCGATCACATGACTCTCTGAACGGCCCATTATACAGCACACACACGCCGAGATGAAGTCGACCGGCCCGAGGCGCATTGCAATGAAACAAGTCACCAAAGAAGGGATTGTTGGGGTGGCGGCCCTCGCGGAGGAGTGAAAAGGGGATAGACACACATGGAGGCACATGACAGGACCGCTGCTGTCCGAGCTGACAAAAGCCACTGTAGTGCCCCCGCTGTGGAGATTGCGATCGTGGCCAGCGCATTCCCAAAACACCCTTGGCCAAAGGTCGGAAAGCCGCTCTGTCCAACTCACAAAAACAAATAGATCGGCCCATTCTGCAGAACAATCCATAGAGGACGCAAGCCGAGCGAGGAAAGGAAGGTAGTGACGTCAGGATGTAAGAAACCACTTTGGGACCCTCAGGGGGATGATGGAAACAAAACCAGTGGTAAACCGAGACTAAACTAGCTGTGATTGAAGTTTTCTTTCTTCCCCGAGGCGCCAACAGCTTGTGTGGCAGATACCTGGACAGCATCCAGGTGATGGGGAGGTAATCCTTGTACTGTAAGGAAGATTTACATAAGTTTTCTGGAACATATGCTACTCCAGGGCATGAGACACTCAACAACTGTCTGGGATGCAATAGATTAGTGACCTACACAAGAACGCTTAGGGGCTTGTGTTCTCTTTTATGGTGACAGAAAAATCTGTTGAGCTTTCATGCAAATCGTTTGCCTTCTCCTAAGAAAATTTGCATTAACTCACAAAAATACTGCCTTTCGCTCTTTTGCAATACTTTTGATTTCCCCAAGAAACTTTGCAATCTTTTGCAAAATGCTTGCCCTCCCCCAATAAAATCTTACATTCACCTGCAAATCTTTTGACTTCCCCGAAGAAACTTTGGGTTCATTCATTTGCCTTTCCCCAATAAAACTTTGAGTTTGCTCACAAATTTGTGCCCCAAGAAATTTGCATGTCTGCAAAATTTTGGAAATTGCCACCACAAAATCTGAATTAATATCACACTGTTTCATTTTGCTGCAGTTCATCTAGTGCAGGTGTGCCCAATCCTGATCCTGGAAATCTATGTACCTGCAGAGTTCAGTTCCAGGGTTGCTCCAGCACACCAATCTGTAATTTTCAAGTTCTTCTAAAGATCTTAATGGCCCTTTTCCACCAGCAGGAACCGGGTGCTAGTTCAGAGTTAGTGCTATTGCCGGTTCGGACTTGGTTCAACTGGTGAGTCTTTTAAGAACCAGTTTGTTTTTCCAAGAGCTAGAGAGCCACCACAGAGCCAGGTCCTACGTCACTAAATATGTCTTATTTTTCCTAGCAACACTAATGTGGCAGTGGCAAAAACACCAGGCTTGCTCGAGAAGCATTGGCACCACACAGACCAACCAGCGCACGACACTAAAGCACCACCAGAGCGATTGGAGAGCAGATGAGACAACTCTTTAAGCGTTTCAATTGCTCTTGCGGTACTTTGACGACAAATGCCGACTGGTTCACGCAGCACTAACACATCTTGAACAAGCCTAATATCCACAAAGGCTTTGCAAACCAACATCAGCATCCAAACACGGTGAATCCAACATGTTCATGTTTAGCTAATGTTTAAAAAAAACCCCTGTCTTTTTAGTCCCGGTAACCCCGCCCCCAGCCCTGGCGCAAGCAGTTCTTGCTTCTAGTCCAGCAATGTTTTGGCACTACTTACGAACCACTTTTCCTGGTTCTGAGCTGGTGCTTTAGATGTCAATAGAGAAAGAAACTATTTGAAACTAGGTTTCGGCTCCAAACCAGCACTAGAACTGCCTTTGTGGAAAAGTGGTAAATGAGCTGGTTGTGGTGTGTCTGATTTTGTGGCTATATCTGAACTTCACAGAAAAGTAGGTCTCCAGGAACAGAATTGGACACCCCTGGTCTATTGTTTTGTGAAACACAAGAGGACACCTAGTGTAAACAGCCCCTAAAACAGCACTATAATTGGATTAAATGCAATAAAACAGTGTCAAAGCAGGGTCACACGACTGAAGGAGCTGGTACCAGCACTTCTGTCCACCCAGTGCACAGCAGCAGGAAACATCACAACCAGCGGCGGACCAACACGGTCCCCTGGGGACAGGGAGATTAACACATGACAGAGCTCGTTAACTCGGGACAAAGCATGATGCTAATCCTGTACAATCCTCCGATGGACACCCGCGGAACGGGATGCACACAGGACACGGCCAGATACGGGTGCCAGCCAGCATGCCATGCCACCTGGCCAAGAGAGTAAGAGGAGAAATGGTGAGATGAAATGAGATAAGACAGATATTGATCATTGAGAGAAAGTGCAGGGGTCACAGCACAGATGGGGGAGTTGGGCAGTGCATTAGCAGAGCATGTGGCCACACTGAAATTGGGAGGTTTTGGGCGTAAAGGGGCCTTTTAACTAATTTGTAATTCGAGGAGCTGCTTGATTCTATTATCTACTGCATGCACAAAAAAGCTAAAGAGCCAAATTACATAAGAGCTGATAGAAACCAGCTGGTGGGGTTCGATCAATGACATCTGATAGTGTGTGTTTGTTTGTGACAGCATGGCCACAAACGTCATCTGCAGCAGACAATAAACATGCCCTTCAGCGAACAGGAGGAAGTGACTGACACACACACTCTCCACAGGAAATGACTGTACCTATAAGAGGATTATCCTACTGCTCACAGCTGACCAGCACCTTCCAGATGGACTCTGAGCCTCTGTCCTGACTCAACAGAAAAGTTCATAATGTGCCCACTGGCGAAGTACGAATCTACATGAAGGTGCTGAACTTACATACAACCAAACATTGGTATTAGATGGTTATAATTTGGGATCTAGACTGGTAATCCAAAGGTTTTACATTGAAACCTCTGCAGAAGTGTTTGTCCTTCCGCTACTGTGGTTCTGAGCGAAAGTATTCAACCCCTGGTTGCTCAAACTAGACTTTCTCTGTGATTAAATACTTTTAAGCTGCTTTAGATGAAGAATCTACTAAATAATAATGTCCCAGAGTAGATTTATATTGCTCAGAGGTTGATCTTTCAGTGTGTTTCATATCTCAAATCTCTTTCCAACAAATTTTCAAGAGAAATTGGTTATTTCTGGAATACAGTAGGAATTGAAGAAGCAAAAAAAAAACATTCTGATGGCAGTTCTGATCATTTGATTTTGAAATATGTGACCCTGGACCACAAAACCAGTCATAAGGGTAATTTTTTGGAAAATAAATAAAAATACATAAGCTTCCCATTGATGTATAGTTTGTTAGAATAGGACAATATTTGGCCATGATACAACTATTTGGAAAAAAATTTAATCAAAATACTGAGAAAAATCACCTTTAAAGTTTGCCAAATGAAGTTCTTAGCAATGCATATTACTAATCAAAAATTAAGTTTTGATATATTTACAGTAGGAAATTTACAAAATATCTTCATGGAACATGATCTTAATAACTAATGATTTTTGGCATTTTTAAAAAATCTATCATTTTGACCCATACAATGTATTTATGACTATTGCTACAAATATACCCATGCTAAAGACTGGTCCAGGGTCACATATAAGAATTATTTGAGTTCTTGTCAAATAAATGAATGAGGGAGCAAATCTGAGCAAAGTTTGACACATTGAGCTTCTGAAACAAGAGACAAGTGAGATTACTGTGCTATTTTTCTCTAAAACCTGTGATTTTTTAAAAGTCCCATTGACTTACTTTGAAGGAAGGACATGGACCATGTCCAAAATTACCAAAATGACACAGAGACTTCAGACAGACAGTAAAACATTCTAGAAACCATATAGCAACACATTGAAACCACTCTGAAGATTTTTTTTTTTTTCAGGAAATGTAAAAATATAGTTTATATTTACTTCCACTGGGAGTTTGGATGCATCTTAAACTGCTGACAAACTGCAGGTTTTATGAACACTTTGAGGTTGATGCTGAGAGAAATTTGTCTCACGCCTTCGTAAAATAGGTTGGCATTTTTCACTGCATGGAGGCCTGCGGCATTAAGACGCCTAGTTTTCAGGACAGATTATTTTAATATGGAATTCAGACACTGCAAGGATTCTTACAGCATGTGAACTTTTGCGTTTATAAAAACAGCAGGTCAATACATCTATCAGTAAACTGCAGCACCCGAAGCAATCTGTGGCACTCTCAAAGACACCATTCATTGAGTGACATCTGCCAAGACTGGAACAAAGGATACTAAACCAAAATGCACCAAGACAGGACTGCATGTCTGCTCCGATATAATGTTGCTCCAGACGGAGATTAACACAGCAAGAATGCTACAACTGCACAGCAGACATGTTTACAGAAAGCTGAAGCGTAACCGCAAAACACTCCCCCAAAAAAGAACCCAGAATGCAACAAACCCTTCAAATTACCACAGCTGCAACACAGTATCCCATCCTAACAGAGCCAACTGTCCACTGCGACAACTGCTCAGCCTCTAGGGTGCTATCTTTACCGGAGGAGGGAGCACTTCAATATGAGAGATTTATCAGAAAACGACAGATGACACAGGAAAACCACTGTAACTGCATCTTGGGACTGCAACGAGCGTTCACTGCAGAAGGTTCCAAATAGGGTTTTTTGTAGCGATCATTTTGGTTCTTCAAAAAACCTTTCAGTAAAAAAAGTTCTCAAAAGAACCATTTTAAAAATCTGAAGAACCTTTTTTTCTCTACATTTTGTCAATGGAAGGGTTCCATGGATGATAAAGGTTCTTCTTGGAACCCATAGTGCCAATACAAAAAAAAAAACCAAAACTTTATTTTTGAGCAAGCCAATGGTGGTGGGCCAAATAATGCATAGTCACATTCTCTTATGTCTCTTCAGATAATCATAAACAAGAATTTGACCTTTCTGATGTCATCTGCTCTAATTTCTTCTCTAGCGAGTCCCACCCCCATTCCTCATACAGTCACTACCCATCATGCCATGACACATTTGTAATTGCTGGCAATGCCTCCCTCCAAGAGCCTAATCCCTGAAGGCTGGAGACAGCTACAGCATTGTATCAAGATCATAATATGACAGAACAATGACAGTCAAACAAAAATGGATCTGAAATAATTAGAGAGAATTGTTCACCGTGACCTTCAGCAGTGACTCGCATATTACAACAGCTTAAAATAGCCTTTATTACTAAAATGATCTCTCATTTAGACATATAAATAACTAATATGTACTTCTACCCATAATTATTCACAATATACCAAACAAAAGCAGAAGAGATAGATAATGATGAAGCCAAACTGGAGCGGTGAGATGCTGGCCGCAGGGGGTTGAGGCATCCGTCTTAAACCTTTTGTTTGCCGAGAAGAGAGAAGGGAACTATTAAGCAAGACAATAGGATGAACTGACTTACAAAGCCAAGATTTAGCAGCAGGAGAAGCCAAACCAAGCCGCACCTGCTGCGAAACGCATCATTTTGACTCCAGTTGCGCAGGGAGCAGAGCCAAGAAACCACCCTGTTGATTTTCATTGTCCCTAAACCACGAGAAGAAAGAAAATACCAACATAAAACTAATCAAAATGACCCCACAGGACCTTTGAATAGAGTTCACCCGGGATCCTCTCTAAACTCAAAGTACATTACTAAAAATCCAGTCAGATTAATCGCCCTTGTCGCTTTTTATATGGAGAAACATCAATACTTCACAGTAGACCACTGAATGATATCGAGCAGCTGGTTGATAGATGGTTCGTATCTTTCAGAAATGGACCGGCGGGCGTGTATTTTGGCAGGTTGGGTCGTTTAATTAATTCCTGCGGTATCATTATGAGGTCTGATACGCATATACCGGTCCACATCAGCCTTATAACGCTTCTAATACGGTTTTTTAAAAAACAATATCTTTAAATCATTTTTAAATACATGGGACAGAGTACGAGACTATATTTTATATACTTACATTCTAATATTTGGCAAATATGACCCAGAACAATATAGCCTACATATACCGGCAAATTCAGTCACTGTAATACATATTTGGACCACGGCGGGTTTTATATATTATACGCCTATAGAGCGAACAATAGACCGGGTCAATATTGTATGGACCGAAAGGGTGAATATATTAGGCTATATGAATGTGGAGCGGGCGGGTGGAGGAGGCGCAGAACAAAAGACTCAAGCGAACGGACGAGCGGAAAGTTTCACTGCTGGGAAACGCACAAAACACAAACCATGTAGAAAAACCGTGTTATAATTTCTTCTCCTTTGTCTGTCAGTGTAATACATGTCTTCTGAGCGACTGTCCGTGGGTACATTCGGTCACATTTACGAGTGGGTTTGCCGTCACCGCCCAGACTTCCACCATTGAAACGGACTCAAAGGATGAACAAGGCAACACTGGATAAAAGGAGACAATCCATGCCGGTTAACGAGCAGTTAAACGCTAAAATAACTAAACCGGTTGCGTGTGGTAGATTTAAGGGTGTAAATCAAACCGGTGTGAAACCTGATCGCTTCAGTGGCATTTTCATCTGATGATCTCATTTATTCCGCCGGTACTTCTATTATAATGACCAATGTGAACACGAACTCATAAATATTCATTTACATATCAATGCGTGCAGTCGTAAATCATGCTGCTGAATGAAAAGCGTTTATTAAACTGACACTGGCATTAATTCTTCAGTTTAATTAGTTGAGACACAGTGAAAAAGGCTTTTAATAAATCACCGATTCTTACCGAGTCTATAGCGCTTTTCCTCCAGCAACGCCCAGTCGGTACTCGCGTCTCCTCCCGTTTTTTTCCAAGCGGAACCCAGCGGGAAGCACTGCGAATCGAGACAAAAACCGGCAACGAATGTTGAGATTAAAAACCAGTAGACTGAAGCTCTGACGGAGGCAGTTTGGAGCTGACTGACTGTCTACCGGCGGTAAAAGAGATGCGCGTCTCCTGGCAGCAGAGAATGAAACGGCGCTCGGCGATCCGCGCACGCACGCGCACACACTCTGCGGTCGCGGACGAGCATTGAAAAGGATGAAAAGCGCGAGCGGCTTCGGTTTCTCCCGCCGTGACCAATCAGCTTTCAGACTGAGATTTATGCAAATGAGGGATGATGTCATCGCACAGGCCACCCCGCGTCCTTTCTTTTACGCGCCGTCCCTCTTCTTTTCTATCGCACTGGACCCCTGTGCACCCCCTGCCCCCCATGTGCCCACCCCCACGCCCGCGTTCCCGCCGTTTCTTTTCACTTTCACTCTTCACTTGCACTAGTGCACACAAGAGAGACACGGGGGCAGGGCTAACTAAAACTTACACAGTTACAATTTGTGTTTCTTGAAATAAAATGAACGCTAACTGAAATGATTAATAAATGTTTTTGATTTAGCTGCCAGGCAACATTTTTCTTTTTCTTTTAGTTTAAATATTAAAATAACAACAATTAAACATGAAATAAAACTGACACACTAAATATACTAAAACTTTTAGAAAATAAAATGAAAACAAACACAACAACTCTAAAAGTATTAACTAGACACTGAGTTTGGCAGACAACTGGATTTACTGCAGGGCACACCTTGAACATAAAATGGCGTCCAATGCAAAATTTGGCCCAGCTATATTCAAAATTATTTAAAAAAAACTGACAACTGATGGATTTTGGCAGCATTTTATCCTCCTCTTTAAAAGCTGACACACCTATTTACTTTGCTTTCATGACTGTGCATGATTATATCATTAGCCACATTTTATTATTTACACTTTCTTTTTTTGCTCTCTGTGAACAACATTATAGATTTGCAACCGGGCCAGTTGAGAAGCACACACCTTAATAGGACTGGGGGTAAAATAGTAAATTAAAGATCTTCTGGGTTAGCATTTAAAGGTTTACTTAAACACAAGGGAGATCAGATTTCAGACAGACACCTGTGTGAGCACATTAACCTCTGCTCCTCTATAGTGGACGGGTTGAATGCATGCTCACAGGCGTGCAAAATACATATTTGTCCAAATATCCGAATGTGGTTTGGTAGCGTTTGCTTGTAAGCCTGTTTTCCCAGACACTCTGGAGAAGCCTCTAGACTGCTGCTGCTCTCATACAAGTCTTTGTCTTCCTTTCTCTCTGGCGCTGTGGAGACGGTGGGACACAGGGTGGGCTTTCGGCATGTCTGTCTGCCTTTCTGTCTCGTGAGCGCTCTCCTTTTCTGACAAACAAAGCTGCATGTAAATGTTCCTCCAGCAGAAGCTGATGCGTTTCTGAACGGCAAAGCATACAAAAAACTTTTATTGTATTTATTCTCAGCGGTTTCAGCCGGGTACCATGAGCCTCTCTGATAGATCACGCTCTTACAGACCTGTCAGTATGAAACTGTCCTCTCCCTCTCAGTTTTTTTTACAATTAATTGCATCGTCAATTCCCACCCTGGTACTGTATTTGCTCATGTTTTCCTACTTCTGTTTAATATCCAGCCTCATCATTTGAATACAGTCACATGTCAGTCTCACCAGGCTCCTGTACACACCCATATAGGAATATCACTGAATATTTAATGCACAAACAGGTGCAACAAACCAGGCTGGATTTGTTACGTATCAATAGAACCTTTGCTTTGACTCAACTATGACATCATAGAGCTTTTGGAGTGGCGCGATGACCTCATGCTTAGCAACAGCACAGCGTCCAGGCAAAATAAAGGGTGACATTTTAGAGAGCCCAGACCTCTGAGAGCTCAAACGCGAAAGTGAGTTGGTGACGGACGTTTTGGCCCCCTTCAGGAGTGCACACAAAGGGAGGAAATATCCTGACCCTTGCGGTAGGGGACGGTGCCGAACCGGCAGGAAGGGGCGGGGCGTTTGAGCCGCCACTCACTTCCTATGCTATTTATCTGATTGTTTTTTCCCCAATGCCAGCGATCAGCCCTGCAGCTGGGCAACTCGGCTCGAGAACACTGGCACTCGCACAAAAACACAAGCCTGAGCTAGAAACATGACAGGAACAAACACTCCCTAAAACAAAAACAGCCCTGATTCAGAAACTTCAGAGCAGAAGCAAAGAAGTAAATAGCAAATTCATTAATCAAACATATTTAGGGTCTTTTGTTTTGTGTGGATATACTTGTACATTGATCATATTCATTCAAATAATTTATTTTACCATTTTTTTCCATTATTTATCTCCATATAATGGACTGCTATGGTGTCCCGAGTTTGAACTTCCAAAATGCAGTTTAAATGCAGCTTCAAACGATCCCAGCCGAGGAAGATGAGTCTTATTTAGCGAAATGATCGGTTATTTTCATTAAAAAAACTGAACTGTGTGTATTCTGGTTCAAGACAGTTAGGGTATGTCGAAAAACTCCAATTGTATTTTCTCCCTCAACTTCAAAAATCATTTCAAAATCATCCTACATCGCTGCAGAAGTACTGACCCAGTCTTTGCGAAGTGAACATGCAAAGAAGATCAAACACCCTTAACAAAAAAGGTAAAACAGCGATATAGGGCGATTTTGAAGTTGAGGGAGAACATGAGATGGGAGTTTGAACCAGAAAACCAGAAAAAAAGTTCAGGCAGAGTAAGACAAGATGAGTGTTTGACACTAAAAAGTATATAAATTGTATTATTATTTTTAAATAACCAATCATTTTGCTAGATAAGACCCTTCTTTCTCGGCTGGGATAGTTTTTGAACTCGGGGCACCACAGAAGTCCACTATATGGAGAAAAATGCTGAAATGTTTTCTTAAAAAAACATAATTTCTTTAGGACTGAAGAAAAAAGACATCAACATCTTGGATGACAAGGGGGCGAGTACATTATCTATAAATGTTTGTTCTGGAAGTGGACTTCTCCTTTAATAGTTCCTTTAGGACCAGTGTGAAAGTTCTGTGCGACCACTAGGGGGGCAAATGTGACAGTTGTATGCAAATGTAAAAGATATTGTCCATTTCCTTCAGAGAATGTCCACTATCTTTAAAAAACAGAACAGAAGTCATTCGTTTTCAATGTAGAATATTACCAGAGCTGTAAGGAGTTACGACCAAAAAGTTTAGATCTGATTTAAAATGCGATTATGGCTAGACCATATGCAATCATCCGTATTCAATCAGATGTGATGTATTCTGAATAATTCTGAGCTTGAATTAAGTATTACCATCATTTTTCACTAAAACATTATTCTTCAAACATTATTACTGTACAATGGCGGTTGTGAATAATTCTGGCAGAAATAATTATTCTACAATTATTTAATCATTACTTACACTGATTAGACCTAGAAAACCTAGAAAAGTATGGCAGTCGACAGCACAACTATAACGACAACAAAACAGAGGAACAATGTTGTTGGAAACAATGTCATTCAGAGCCATTTTTGAAAACACTGACAGCCAATCAGAATACACCTAACTTTAAAGAGCATAAACATTTAAATCGGCAGACAACAAAACTGCAGTGCACGCTATTGACAACAAAAGTTATCATCCATTGTTGTGCATTACATAGGCTATTATCTTTATAGTTATTAATCTTAGTGTAAATGGGCCTTAATTCAAAAGTTTTATTTACCATATTTTATTTGTGATATTCATAAAGAATTTAAAGGGGTCATGACATTAGAAATTAAATTTGCCTTGATCTGTCAACGGATTGACACTTGATTACACTGAATGCAAGTCGCGTCGCGTCGCGTCGCGTCGCGTCGCGTCACGTCACGTCACGTCAAAGGCAAATAGAAATTACAATCACTGCCGTTATCTTGTTCACACTGGACACAGTATACAGATGCACATTCGCTTTCTGACACAGTCCAATTGCTTGGGTCTTTCATCAATAGGACAAATAAAGTGAAAGAACGTTCGCTTTGGCGCATTCAGTTTCAAACAGCTTGTTCGCATCTTTGTACAGATATCTGAAGGATCCCAGAAACATTTGTTGAAAGATGAAGCACTACTAGCTCTGACTGCAGCTGCATCACAAACGGTAAGTAAAATGATTTTGTAATGCTTTGTCTAGAAATTACTGTTTTTTTTTAATCATGTTGTCAAAACATTCACATGCAGATACTGTTTCCTATGCAAAGACGTTAGCCAATCATAACAGTAGCCAATTACTGAGAAGTCTTAGAGGACATGCCATTTAAAACAAGTTTTAGACAGAGGGTCAGAATGAGAGTTGAAAATAATAATTTTTCCACATACTACTTGTTACAAAAAGAAAAAAAAAAAATCCATGTCATGACCCGTTTAAGTACATTTGTTCTTTTGTCTGATGTTTAAAATACCTTTTTCACAATGATTCATCTCTAAGCTGGTTGGTTTTGTTCGGTTCATGACTCTTTGTTGAACTAATGAACCTTTTGTTGATGTTTTTGTTGTTGTTGTTGTTTTTTTCCCAAATGCGGTGGAAAAAAAGACTAGAAAAATACTTCTTGAACTAAGGGCACAGGAAAAGTGTCTGGTCAATGTAAATCACTTCTCATAATAATATTCAGGCAACTCCATATATAACACAGGAAAAAGTCCTAACAACATTGTACAGCCTACTATCGTCCGGCGGTAAAACACAAACAGCCTCTGAAAAGAAATAATAATAATAATAATAATAATAAATAAATGCAGGCACTCTCAAAAACATCAGACCACAGCTCAAAGCAAATACGCAGATGGACTGGGAGTGTGTCGGCATTCATGTGCGCACGCACACATCCACACAAACTCTTCTGCACGGGTGGAGATGTCAGCGCATGCATGCAAATCCCGCGTTCAGCGTTCCGTGCGCGCGCACACCGTCGAGTTCACACATGCAAGCGGTAGCGCGGTTACCCTGGAGACAGGAACATGCCGGCACCGCACCTGATTAACATTCAGCTTATAAACGCTAATGAGGCACACGCTCGTGCACGCCTCACGCCCGACACAACCTCTAACAGCAGGACAATTATGAGAACGGAAATATAATGATTGAATAACATTATACCGCTGCGTTAATTACTTTAAGATGCCTCAGTACATTAGCCTTTAGATAAAATAAATTTCTGAGAAGGTTTACGTACTGTAAATACACAGGGAAAACTTATTTTAAATGAGCTTTAAGTAAGCTTTTTTGGTTACTTTGCTTTCTCAAGCAACCCTCATACTTTTATAAGTGAGCAACAGGATTTAGCGATTTTAAAGGTTAACTTGTGTGTTTACGGTATACCGTGGGTATACCGATTGTCATATTTATTGTTTATAGTAAAATTATTATTAAAATAATATATTTATTTTTAGACTAGATTGAAACTTAAAGTTTAAGTTAATTTAACTTAAAGACAAACTTTAAGTTGGCTTGAAAAAGCCTAGCCAGAAAGTCTAAAAAAGTTTTATAAGCTTTAAGTTTGAAGGTTTTCAGTCTGAAGTAGTTTGAAATGTAAAATAGCTTTAAAGATTAAAGTTTAAATGTTTTCAAGGCCGTACAGTCCATCAGAAAAAAAACAGATTAAAAAAAACATATTGTTAGGCTACCTGGGGTGGTTGCTATGCAGTTGCTAAGGTACTCTGAGTGGTTGTTAGGGTGTTGCTATGTGGTTGCTAGGGTACTCAGGGTGGTTGCTAGTGTACCTGGGTTGGTTGCTAGGATGTTGCTATGTAGTTGCCTGGGTACTAGCGGCGGTAGCGAAAGTGTTGCTACGTGGTTGCAAGGGTACCCAGGTGGTTTCTAGGGCTGTTGCTAGAGTACCTGGGCTATGTTGTTGCTTTGCAGTTGATATGGTACCCAAGATGGTTACTAGGGTGTTTCTAGCATGTTGCTGACATGTTTTTAACATGATTAACATTTTACTAGCATGTTGCTAGTATGATTAGCAAGGTACTGGCATGTTGTTAGCATGATTAGGATGTTATTAGCATGTATCTAGCATGATTAGCAAGGTATTACCATTTTGTTGGCATGTTTCTAACATGATTAGCATGCTGCTAGCACTAGTATGTTTTAACCTGATTTAACACAGTGCTAACACGAATGAAAACAGGTAAAACCAGCTGCTTCAGTAAAAAAACACAGTTAAAACCAGTGGATTTAGTAAAAAAGAAAAACAGCTAGAAACCAGTTAAAACCAGCTGATTTAGCAAAAAGCCAGCTATCAAACAGTTAAAACCAGCTAAAACCAGTTGATATATATTTTTTAAAAAGCTAGAAAATAGTTAAAACCAGCTAAAACCAGCTGATTTTAGCTATAAAACAGTTAAAACCAGCTGATTAAGCCAGTTTAAACAATTAAAACCAGCTGATTCAGTAAAAAAAACAACTAGAAACCAGTTAAAACCAGCTGATTTAACAAAAAGCCAGCTATAAAATGGTTAAAACCAGCTAAAAACCAGGTGATTTAACAAAACGTCAGCTAAAAACCAGCTAATACCAGCCTAGGCCAGTTGTCTAGTCTTCGCTGGTTTAAGCTGAAAGTAGCTAGTTTGAACTTAGCTGGACCAGCTAAGACCAGCCTGATTAGCTAAAACTGTGCCAAAACCACTTTAAAGCCAGCCTGGAAGCAGCCAACTAGCTAGAAATATTAGACAGAATAGAATCTTGAAGGAGTTTGAATGGATTAGAATAGAAGCTTGATTGAGCCTCAAGAAATTCTGAGTTTAAATTTGAATTATGACAGTTGGAGCTTGATGAGTCTGGGCTCATATGAACATTCCATCAATGTAAGTCAATGGTATTTTTATGTTTTTTAATCTTCATTTTTAGGAAAAGAGTAAGTCTGATCAAGTCAGAACAGTCTGAAGGTCTGACACAGGTTTGGTGAATGTATACATTTTAGTCTAAGAAGAAGAATAAGAAGCAGCAGCTTAAATAGAATATTAGATTTATTATTACTATATAAAATGTAGTACAGAATGTCCATTAATTGAATTTCTGAATAAAAACAATTCTAATACCATCTAATATCAAAACTGGACTCGGACCGTTCTTCTCGAGGTCCTTTACCTGATTTTAAAAGCCTCTTCAACATCACTTTACATGAGCACAGTAAAACTCCTGGAACAAATGGCATATACATTAAATATTCAGGCCTCAGGTGACAGACTGACAGGTAACAGGCCACCTTTAATGCAGGACATGGAGGAACGGCGCTCTCTTCTCTCCCTTGGGCTCGAGTCTCCAGTCTATCGGTCCATCTGATGGTCGATTGTGCTTCCTGTGGCTCCATCCTGCACTGAATAATGCATGTGAGCGTTAAGAGAACCGGACGACACTTGTGTCCCACTGACACATCTGATCACGTCACTCATCCATAGCATATCTCTGTCTTCTCAAATGCCAAATACTGGTGTTCTTGTGCTGATGTTCTTGTGGAGGTTTCTTCACAGCTGGATTTGCCTTTTGATAGGAACGCAGATTGTGTCTCTATTTAAAATGTAGATTTGTGTTGTTGGCGCTCGTGTTGTGACTGAAGCACAGAGGCATTCCATTGGTTTGCCAGCTTTCATTTATCAATGTCATTTTTATTGTGTCTGTTTTCTTCAGGAGTCTGGCTCTTGATTCACAGCCCCGCCTCCCTTTCTAGTCTCCTTTCTCTCTCCAGACAGTTAGTAAATGAAGCACAGCAGAGCCGCATCTCATGATGTTCACTGCTCCATCTACTGGACCATCTGTGTCACTGCACTCACTTTATGTAGGCTATATAGTAGTCTGAACCAGAGTATAAATGTGCATGTTGCCAGCTCAAAAATAAATAAATTGATTAAAAAAGAATTCAGAATTCAGAAAAAAAAAACTGAATTTCTCAACAAAAACTCAAAATTGTGAGATGAAAATTCTGAATAAAATAAATAAATAAATAAATAAATAAATAAATAAAAAACTCTCAGAATTCTGCCAGGGAAAAAACATCAGAATTATGAGATGAAAACCCTGAACTGCAAGGAAAAAAATAATTACAAAAAAAAAAAAAGTAACTGGGAGATAATCGCGATGAAAAAACTCAGAATTGCACAACATAAAACTTCAAAATTCTGAGGGGAAAAAATGGCAAAAACAAATGGCATAATTAAGATGAAAATTCAGAATTTAGAGGGGGAAAAAAGTATGAACTGTGCAATGTAAACTCAGAACTGCAAGAATAAAGTCAGAATTCCAAGGTGTATTTTCAGAAGAAAAAAAAAAAAATCTAATTTGTGAGATATAAACTCAGAATTCCAAGAAATAAAATTCAGAATTGTAAAATTCTGAGGGGGGAAAAAAAATCGAAATTGTAAGATGAAAATTCAGAATTCAGAAAGGAAAAAAAAACTGAATTTCTCAACAAAACCTCAGAATTTTAAGAAAAAAAAGTCAGAATTGTAAGATGAAAATTCTGAAAAAACAAAAAACAAAAAAACAAACAAACAAACAAAAAAACTCTGAATTATGCAGGGAAAAAAAATAGAATCATGAGATCAAAACTCAGAATTGCAAAAAAAAGTAATTATGAAAAAAAGGGATATAAACATAAACATAAACTCCAAATTCTGAGGAAAAAACATTTCAGAATCATGAGATAAAAATTTAGAATTCTAAGGAAAACAAATGTCAGAATTGTGAGATGAAAATTCTGAAGTATTTTCAGAAATTAGTGGGGAAAAAAAAAAACAGACATGTGAGATATAAACTCAAAATTCCAAGGAAAAATACAAAAAAGGGAGAAAAATAAATAAATAAATACAAAATGTAGAATAGTCTGTTTTTTTAAAGATCATTACCATTAATTTTGTTTTATTATTCTTTTTTTAGATTATTTTTATTATCAAACAACATTAGACTGTTTTATTTTCAGGTCTTTTAAAAAAAAATGCAGTGATTTATTTCAGTGATTAAATTCATGAAACAAAACGAGAGAGAATGTTTGATATTGACATTCACAGATGTATTTTATTTGTGACTTTAATAGTTGAGATTTGTGTTAACATATGTCTGTGTTTACGAAGATAACGGAGAGTGTTCATATCAATCATTTTAACTGAGAGTAACTCGTACACAAAACAGCAGATATAGAATAATCTTTCCCAAATAAATTACAAACTTAAAAAAGTGCAAAATTCTGCATTGTTAAAAAAACACAAACATTCCCTTCGTTAAAAAAAAAAAATGGCACTAATGACACACAAACCAAATGCATCTCAGCTTACAGTTAGACCCCATAAATTAAAATATTAAAACATTAAAACAAAACAGCATTTCAAGTACTTTAAACCCCACATCTCATTATATATCCCCAAAATAACAGCAGTTAACTCAATGTATGTTAAGAAACTACTTCTGGGTAAGAAACAATTACATCAAAGCAAAACCGCCGTCCTCTGCAGCACAAAAACAGCGAATCTAATCAGATTCTCTCAGTTTCAGAGCACTAGATGAAGTCACGCATGAGCGAATCTGATATTAAACTGCCACAAGCTGAAAGTCAATAAATATACTACACAGAGAGCTCATAAACAGCATACAGTAATCAGAATGATCCGTTGGAAACGTTCCCGTTTAGTCCTGGTTCCCGGTCCCTCATGTTTATGCTTTCTAAATAATTAGTAATTAATCTAACTAAGCATTAATAGACCGATATCAGCTCGGTATCGACCGAAAACAAACAGAAAACACTCAAAGCATCTCTTTGTCAGCATAGTAATTCCCTGATGGACTGACCCGAGTGTCAATATGCAGAGAAAAGCTCTCAAGATGCCCAAGGCTTCTCAAACACCAGTGTGTGTGTGTGTGTGTGATGGCCTTGAAAGAAGCAAATGCACCAGGGACAGGTACGATACACCGTCCACATTAATATTAATGACAAAATAAACCTGCAAGCTATGCTTCCTTTTAAGCACACCGACACTCACTTGTGTGGAGAAACGTTTGAAACAAAGCACTGGCTAGAGAAGAAAGAGTGATATTATCATCCATATGACACTCCTCTTCCAACAAAGCACTAATATCATAACGTGCATATGAAACATAAGCAATATATAATATAGACGCAAAATGTTCTCAAAAAATGAGATAAAAGCATTAAGCTATATAATACACAGCTGCAACCATATGAATGCATACGAAAAGGAATAAAAAGTATAAGGCAAATCTCAAGAAATCAGTCAAGAAAATGTGCAGGTCGTATTTCAAAATGAATGAGAAACAATATTTTTGCATGTAAGAAAACAAAACCTATTTTGTAGCATAATTCCCATTATAAATGCATTTATATGTCATGGCATAGTTAATTAAATGAACATAATATTTGTTGCATTGTGACATTATTTTGATGACAAAAAACATTTTCCCTCAAATTATTTCTGTGTCATGTATTTTTTGTACTTTTAGTTTGAATCTGCATCTTAAATGTAAGCAGATACATGAAAATTAACTGTAACTGTAATACAGTAGTATCATTTACAATTAAATTATTTAATAATTATTATTATTATTTTTTGTTTTTAGAAAATAAACCCTTTTTAGGACCGTTGTGAAGTTTTGCTTTGAGAGATTATTTTCATGACAATTAAATAATTGTGTGTGTGTGTGTGTGTGTAATTAAAGGTGACATTTAACCCTAAAATTGAAGGCAATATATATATATATATATATATATATATATATATATATATATATATATATATATATATATATATTTTTTTTTTTTTTTTTTTTTTTTTGCCTTCGATTTTAGGGTTAAATGTCACCTGAAAATGTGCAGATCATGTATTAACCTAAAATAAAAGTGAAACAAACAATATTGTTTGGCATATAAGAAGTCAAAGCCTATTTCTGTTGCATTGTGGTATTATTTTTATGAAAAAAAAAAAAAACACATTTTCTCTCAAATTATTTGTCATGTATTTATTTTACTTGAATCTGCATCTTAAATGTAAGCAGATTTAACATGAAAATTAACTTCAACTGTAATACAGTAGTATCATTTACAATTAAATTATTTAATTGTCATGAAAATAATCTTACAAAGCAAAACTTCACAACGGTCCTAAAAAGGCTTTATTTTCTTGTAAATGTAATGTACAATGTAATTTATTTCTAGCCTTCGATTTTAGGGTTAGATCATATATTAACCTAAAATAAAAGAGAAATGAACAATTTTCAAAACAATTTTTCTCAAAGTTTTTGTCATGTATTTGCTGCTCTTTCTATTTAAATTTATGTAGATTAAACTGAAAAATAATTCCAGTAGCTTTTATTGTAGTAGAGTACTACAAATTATACTACAAAAAAGACATTTTAATCGTCATGAAAATAATCTCACAAAGCAAAACATTATGATGTTTTATAATTTATAATTATAATGTGTTTCAGTTTTATGGTGAAACGTGACCTGGACATTTTGTTCTGAGATTCACCAAAGCACCTGAAAAATAATGCTGGAAAAGTGTGTTTTCATTTATGTTTGTGTGCTGTAACTCTCTAAACATGTCTAGATAATGTGCAGGTCATATTTCAACCTAAAATAAAATGCTAAACCCCATAGCTGTAATGAAAAAGCCTTCATTTTATTTAAGCAAAATATAATTTCTCAATTTTTGTTTTTAGGGTAAAATATGACCTGGACATTAGGTTTTGAGATTTACCTGAAATATAAAGTTGTTTTCCTGTTTCAATTTGTGTGTCATTTTGTGTGCTGTAACTCCTCCACGACTCTAGAGGGTGCAGTTCCCTTTAGCTGGTCTAGTGGTTTAAGTCCTGATCACAAAGCTGAAATGCTCATGAATATGCAAACAAATTCAGCTCATTATTTCTAACACATTAAAAAGCTGCATGCTGAGATCGTCTCTATCAGTGCAGCTACAACAGTTTACCTGTAAACAAACAAACAAACAAAGAAGTGTGTGTTTCCTCCTCTCCTGTGTGCCAAATGCAGTGTTACCCAAAATCCCCTTCACAAACACAGTCTGTCTAGTTGAAGCAGCAGAAGAGCGAGCATGTGGACGGCTCTGGGCTGCGGAAGTTTCCAGAAGTTGGCGTGTCGGTGCATTCGGCGATGAAACAGTGTAGTTCGGACACATGCGGCACGTCTTGGGTTTGTTGCTGAACAAAAAACACACAGAGAGAAAAACATTTCTGATAGGTGTTTTTAAATGTTTATTTTTTTAGCTAGACATACTGTCTAAAAATTACACAGGAGCCAGTTTCACCCACAAAATAAATTTTGACTTTTTTTTTTTCAGAATTGAGTTTAAATCTCACAATTTTGATTTTTTTCTTAGTATTCCGAGTCTACAGCTTGCAGTTCTGATGACTTTTGTTTAATTTCTCATAATTCTGGCTTTTTTTTCTCCACTGAATTCTGAGCGTTTTTTTTTTTTTTTTTTAAAGTTGTTAAAAAAATTATTAGTAATTATTTTTAGTAATTGTGATTTTTTATCTCACAAATCACAAAATCAGAATTGAAAAAAACAATTCTGATTTTACATTTCAGTTTATATCTTGGAATTTTGACTTCTTTTCTTAGTTTTTCTTTAAGTTTTTCTTAGTTTACATCATGCAATTCCTTTTTTTTTTTTTGACTCCACTATTATCTTTAATTCCACTATGGAATAAAAACAAAACAAGGTAATTGAGACAATTCTGAAATTTTTCTCACAATTGCATGTTTATGTCTCACAATTCACATTTTTCTTATCAGAAAGTTTGTATCTTGCAGTGTACATCTGGCCAAAAAAATAAATGAATATAGTCAGAACTGCTAAATATAAAAAAACTAATCCAAGTCTACATCTTCAGTTTTCTTCTTAGAATTATGAGTTAACATTTCAAAATATTATTAACTTTTTTTCCCTCAGAATTGAGTTTAAGTCAAAATCTGACTTTACATCTCATGATTCTGATTTTCTTCACTGAATTCTAAATTTACATCCAAGTTGTTTAAAAAAAAAAAAAAATCTAATTGTGACTTTCAGTCTTCTCAGAATTGCGAGATAAACAATTCTGATTTCATATTTCAGTTTATATCTTGCAATATTTACTTTTCCCTTAAGACTTCTGATTTTACACTTCACAATACTTTTTTTTTGATTAAAAATAAATGAATAAATAAAAATAATTAAATAAAAAAACAAGGTAATCGTGACTTTTCTTGCAATTGCACGTTTGTCTTACAATTCAGACTTTTCTTCTCAGAAGGTTTGTTTCTTGCAGCTTTGCATTTATTTCTGGCAAAAAATAATAAATAAATAAATAAATACAGTCAGAATTGTAATATATAAATAATTCCAAGTAAAATATCTCACAATTCTGACTTTTTTCTTAGAATTCTGACTTTACATTTCACAATTAGGACTTTTTGAATTTTAGATTCATACATTCTGAATTTTTTCTTCTTCTTTGAATTCTGAGTTGCTGACTTTTTTTTTTTTTTTTTTTTTGCAAAATCTGACTTTACATTTCATGATTCTGGCTTTTTTTTGTTACTGAATTCTGAGTTTACATCTAAGTTTTAAATAAAGGTAGCTGCAAAGTTTTCTCTCACAATTCTGACTTTTTTCTTGCATTTGCAAGATTATAGTTTACAATCTGGACTTACTATTCTCAGAATTGCTAGTTTATATCTCGCAATGTTTATATTTTCTTTCTCTCGCTTTGTATCTGGCATGCTCTGAGTTTTTGCTCTCAAAAGAACTGTAAGTAAATGTATTATTTAAATGAATATTTAGATTAAGTTTCATTTAAGTTCAAGTAAAACTTTAAAATAACAAACCAAACGAAAAGTAGAAATATTTACTAGAAGTATAGGTGCTGGTTTCACTAAGCCAGGATTAGGCCACAGTTCAATTAAGACATTAAAGTAATTTTTATAAACATGCCTTAGAAAAAACATTACTGGTGTACATCCTGAAACAAAACAAGGGCACTGACGTATTTCAAGATCAATCAGTGCAAGATTCTTTCAGCTGAAACAGCTCAGACTTACATTTTAGCCCAGGACTAGGCCTAAGCCTTGTTTGTGAAACCAAGGGAATTTTATTTTATTTTATCTCAGTTAACAGTGTAAAGGTTTTTATCAGTTTAGTTAACAATGATAGCACTGATCTGGACTCACAGTGATGGTGTCGTAGGCTCCGGTGATGAGCGCGATGAAGAGCGACAGCACCATGTAGATGAAGAGCGAGATGAAGGTGTAGAGATAGAACTGACTGAACACCCACACCAGCGTCCCGCTCTGCTCCACCTCCGAGAACGTGGCGAACATGTCGTCTCCGTTAATCAGGGAAAACAGACACTCCGACACCGTAGACAGAGAGCGGAACTGAGATGGAGAGACAGAGATCAGAAGACATGGACATATCAACATATATGGCTAGTGAAGAAATATATCATTCTTTAGCGTTGTAATACACTGAAGTATAGCATACTTTCGCGTGGTAGGGTCCCAAGACGATCCAGCCGCAGAAGCAGTAGCCCATGTAAATGGCAGCAGCACAGCAGCAGAATCGGATCACGTTTGGAAACGCAGCTCGTAAAGTCACAATCAGAATCTGACAACAGATCAGACAATTCACATCACGTTGTGGGAAAAAAATAAAACAAATGAGGAAAGAAGAAATGTGAATCTCAAAAAGCCTGTCAAAAATGTATTTCAAGACAAAATCAATAGAAAAATGTATTCATTCATTCACAAAGGAAATTAAGCCTATTATTACGACCAATGAGGACCAAATATTCAAGGTGTTTTTACATTGTCAATTAAATTATGTAAATTCCCCCCATATATGTATATGTATATGTATTATATATACACATATATACACACATATATATATATATATATATATATATACATATACATATACATATAGTTTTCTCAATATTTTGATTTTTTTGCACCCTCAGATTCCAGATTTTTAAATAGTTGTGTGTGTGTATATATATATATATATATATATATATATATATATATATTTATATATACACATTTATTATAAATAAATAAATAAATACATACTCTGTAAAGTTTGTAGACTACAGTTCCAGGTAACATCAAAGTTGTATTTGTTGTACTGAATTTAATTTATGCTGATTTGAATTAAAACAATAATACAGCAGAAAAATCACTGCATTACAGTATAAAAATCATCAACAAGAACTACAAAAAAGCAAAACATTCAGACAGATTACAGTAGCTAGAATGTAAACTACTTTTAATACTTAAAATAAAATAAACTTTAACTGAAATAAAATAAAATACAGGAAAAAATAACTAATTTATTTTATTGGCTAGTTGCCAAGGAAATATTTACCATTTTTATTTAAAATAATTATAATAATAAAAATATAATAAAAAATTAAATAATTATTTAAAATAACTGAAGTAAAAATGTGTAAAAACTATATAGACATTTTAAAAGCTAATAAAAAATGACACACAATGTAATTACTAAAAATTACATTGAAATAAAAATTGAAATTGCCTATCATTACAATTTAAATCTTAATAGGCTTCATTTTCTTAATAGAAAACATATAAAATATATAAAAATATATTTTTTTTTCCTCTCAATTCTGGGGTTAAATGTGACATGTGAAATAAAACAAATCTTAGAGGAATAACCAATTATGACTTACGTTGTATTTCTGAAAGAAGCTGAAGTATCGTATCACACCAACCCACACCAACAGAGTGGAGGTTCCCATCAAAATACTGCAAACATCGTATGACGACAGGTTCTGCAGCACAAACACAAGCACCAATCAGCTCACAGTGTTTCTCAAACAGCAAGAGCTTCAGCATTTGATGGTAAGTGTGTGTGTCACCTTGGTCTCGATGGCGATCTTGATGAAGGAGGCGATGATGGTGAGAACGTCGCTGATGATGAGCAGCAGATACCAGCCGTTAATGAACTCCAAACGGTCGCCCCAACTCACCGACCGGCACAGAGACTGACGGAAATAACACACAAACTCCTGCCAATGCAGAAGAATTGTGAAATTTAGATTGTGAATTAAAACTCAGCTAGGGCCCTATTCTACTGGATTACATTTTTTGTGTTTTTGTTCAGTTTTAACAGTTAAATTACATTAACATTCCGGATTACACACTAAATTCTGTTTTTATGACTGGATTCTGTGTTTTCTGCTTTGTGTAAATCGCAGGGCCCTACTTACGTGCTGCAGGATGATTCCTCTAAGGATGGAGCGTCCACACAACACCAGAGACAGACTGCAAACCACCGCCACCAACACATCGAAGGCAACACGTGCGTAACTGTCCCCTGGACACAGAGACAGAGACATGTTCAGCTTCAGCAAGATCACACACAGGCAGAAATGAGCTTTCACCGTCGTCTCACCGTGTCCTGACACATTGGGGTCTCTGCACTCTTTAATGGACGCCTCGTTGAGCAAACTCAGCTTCACTTTTCCACTGTGAGCCTTGTTATCAAACAGGATCTGAAACACAGGTGCCATATATATTAAAATCTCATTTCTTAATATAATAATACACTGTTCAAAAGTTTGAGGTCAAGTGTTTCTACATTTATTTCTTCAAAAATACTCACAACTGTTTTTGACATTGATAATAATTAGAAATGTTTCATGAGCAGCAAATCAGCATATTAGAATGATTTCTGAAAGATCATGTGACACTGAAGATCGGAGGAATGATGCTTTGCAGAATAAGACAGGAATAAATTTCATTTTTACATTTAAATTATAATAATATCTCACAGTTTTACTGTGTTTTTGAACAAATTAATGCAGCCTTGTTGAGCAGAAAAGAACTCTTTCAAAAACATAAAAAAAAAAACTTGAATGACAATATGATAGAAGTTCATGAATGTTATTCAGTTTTGCAAATTGAGTTTAGTGTGCCATGAAATCCGCACGTACGGTGATGGAGAAGGTGTAGCAGTCGGGAATTTCATTATTGATAATCGTCTGGATGTTTATCGCCTTCAGCTGAAACTGGATAGTCACATTAATCAACCTGAGAAGACACAGAAAGATATTCAGAGAGGAAGTTGAGCAACCATTATGCAAAAAACGACACATTTACACAGATCAGCGATTGAGAACAGTTAACAGTGTGTGTGTGTGTGTGTGTGTTACTGAACTACAGTTACTTTATCAACAAAATTGGCCCCAAAATTGAGCTAAACCACCTTTTTGGGGGATGATTTGAAGTTAAAAGCTGATAAAAAGTAAATAATGTTCTGTTTGTTCTGATCTGTGATTATTATATTTCCTATATAAACAACAGAAGTGTTTCGTATGACCTTATTTGTGACCCAAGACCACAAAACCAGTCATATGTGTCAATATTTGGCTGAGATACAGCTATTTGGAAATCTGCAATCTGAAGGTGCAAAAAAAAAAAAAAAAATCAAAATACTGAGAAAAATCACCTTTAAAGTTGTACAAATGAAGTTCTTAGCAATGCACCTTACTAATCAAAAATTAATTTTTGATATATTTACGGTAAGACATTTACAAAATATCTTCATGGAACATGATGTTCACTTAATTTCCTAATAATTTGAAAAGAAAAACATTAAACATTTTGACTATTTCTACAAATATACCCATGACGCAAGACTGGTTTTGTGGTCCACGGTCACATTTAGATAAAAAAATAAAATTAAATAAAGTATGCCTCACTTTTGAAAATTGAGGGTGATGTTCCCATAGTGGTTTTGGGGTTGATTCAAGGGGTCTGGCGGTGGATTCACTCCGATACATTCTAAACCAACACACAAAAACAAAAATGGGCAAAATAAAAGGTCTCTGTTTAAAAACAGCTCAATTATAATCACTGATGATTCAAATGGCAGCAACTTTGTGTTGCCAGGCAACAGTACAATCAAAACAGAGATTCTGCAAAATTTAGAATCTTTCAAATTTAAGTTGCAGTTTGTTGAACAGAAAAACTCTTGCTGGTTGTTCAGGATACATCTGCTCTGAACCCTACTGAGACGATCTGTTCATCTGTAGGAATCACTTCAGAGCACCACTATTCCAGCATATTTCGTCTGCTCTCTCAGATGGATTGGCTTGATTATAGTTATTATAGATGATTATAAGGCAGCATCACGTGTATCCTTTGTGAAGAAGACAATCCCAGAATCCATTTAAATGAAGTCAGTTTAATTTAACCAGCGTGGTGCACAAGTCTAGAGAAATGATGATGAAAGACAAGCTAAAGTCAACATGAAATGGAAGTTGTGAACAACTTCACTACTGTATTGTGATGCATTTCAAAGTGAAACAACTGTTGAACGACTTCTCTATCGTTTAGAAAGGTGAACTGTAAAAAAAAAAAAAAAATAGAAATCAAGGACTCAAAAACTTATAAAAACTGCATTTATGCTGAAAATAAGAAAAAAATACTGGTAAGAAAAACACTATAAATAATAATAATAATAATAATTCAAATAAATATTATTATTTTTAAATTTTTAAATAATATTTTTGTTTTAAGCATAAACTCGCTCAATTTTAATACATTTTAAATAGAGCTGAGCAATGATGGCAATTAATTGTATCCAAAATAATGTTTTTGTGTACATAATATATGTATGTGTACTGTGTATATTTATTATGTATATACACATGCAAATATATATTTAAGAAAAATGTTATGTTTATATATTAAATATATAAATATATGTAAATATATACTGTATGTGTGTATATGTGTAAATATATACTGTATGTGTGTCTTTATATATACATAATAAATATACACAGTACACACACATATATTATGTACACAAAATTGTTTTATTTTGGATGCGATTAATCGTGATCAACTGTCACCTAGCACTAATTTTAATAATAATTAGTTTAATAACTAATTTGTTAAAAAACAAGGACTTAATATTTTATTTAATCAAAATTAAGTGTGTTTATCCTTAATACAAGAAAACAAATATTTTTAAGACAAGTATTATACATTTTAAAATTATAACTATTTTAAATTATTAATTTAAAAGAAAATAATATTTTCCCCTTTGAATTAAGTTTATTTTTCTCACAATTTTTTTTTTATTTATTGGTTTGTTTAAAGCATAAACTTATTTATTAACTTGTTTGACCAATTAAAAGATCTTATCTTAACTCATTTTGCTTCTCAGATACATTTATCTTGATTTAAGAATAATTTTTTGATATTTGTACTTGAAAACAAGACAAAAATACCAAGTAAGCAAATCATTATTCTCATTGAGCCAGATCTGGATGCAACTGGCATATCACATTTAGAAAAAAGATGGCAAAAATAAATAAATAAATAAATAATAATATTAAATAAATAAATAAAAATTAAATAAAGATAAACACAGATCAGTCGTTCACAATATAACAAGTAGCATGTATTAGAAAAACTAGTGTAAATTCTAATATCTTTAATAAAACATTCCTTCCAATGATGAAATGCAAATATCTCAATGTAATTAATAATGCACTACTTTCTCTAATATGTGTGCGTCTTGCATATTTATGCCTTGTGTTGTGCCTAGTAACATGCCAACATCAATCTTAAAATGCATAAACAACAGGCAGCATGACGACTCTCGGTTTTAAAATCAGAATTATCGATTTGTGTGATATACAAAAATGGATTTTCTGCCCACCAGTGACGACATGAGGGTCGATGTCAAATGTGTCGTTAACTGGGTCGATGGTGCCTCTCTTGTAGTAGTGCTGGCACAGATAGAGGGCGCTGTCATTTAGAGCTGAACCTCGAACATACGCGTACCTGCCGACAGACGTCTGCGGCAGAGCCAGGTACTGACAGACAGACAGAAACACAGAGAGAGAGACAGATGAACTACTGCTGGCATACTACTTCTGCACTGTATAACACTGGCTATATAAGTTACAAATTGTAGTCCAATACTGATTACAAAATACATTACAGAAATTGCAGTTTGAAATGTAATCTACTGGATTACACATATTAGGTAATGTATTCGGATTACTTTTTTGATTACTCTTACTTTTTGATGTAACTCATGAGAAAATCTATTCCATTTTTAACAAAATCATGAAGTGCATTACATTACTTCAAGGCTTTGGAAACCGGGGTAACTGTAAAAGTAAACTGTAACTGTAAAAGTAAAAGTAACTGTTTGTGAGCATTTTAAAATGTAATATACTCTAATTACAAGTACTCAATTTTTCTAAATTGGATTACATAATCAAAATTACATGCAATCAGTTACTACCCAGTACAGAATGGTTTCTAGACATAGTACGTGAATTTATTGTATGCATGAACTACATTTGTTAAAATGTGCAATATAAAACAGAGAAAACTGTCTGAGATACTGCATTGCATACTGTTTGGTGTAATATCTGTGTAAGCATTATGCAGTATTCAGTATATACTATGCAGTATGCATTACACTAGTATTCCAATCTGAACATAAAAATCAGAAAACAGCACTGAATTGAGAATATGATCCTAAAATAAACAGACAATTACAAATTGTTGGCTGCATGAATAATCACTTTCTTTGCTGCTGCTCAGAGTTTCGACATGAAGGTCAGTGTTTCAACATTCATCTGATGTGCTAATGTTGCTCACATCCTCCGCTTAGCCAACAATTACTGAAACAACACTGCAGCAATCAATATAACGTCTTCAGTTACTTAAAATAATTTACTAATAAAGTACTAATGGAGTTTAATGTTGTAGAAGAGAGTCTCTTCTGCTCACCAAGGCTGCATTTATTTGACTAAAGATACAGTGAAAACAGTGCAATATTATTATAATTTAAAATAACTGTTTCCTATGTGAATATATTTAAAATTTATTTATTTCTGTGACCAAACCTACATTTTTAGCACCATTACTCCAGTCTTCAGAAATCATTCTAATATGCTGATTTGCTGCTCAAGAAACATTTCTGATTATTAACAATAATAAAAACAGTTGTGCTGCCCAATATTTTTGTGGAAACTATGCTACATTTAATTTTCAGTTCAAAAGAACAGCATTTAATTGAAATGGATCTTTTGTAACATTATCTTTATTGTCACTTCTGAGCCATTTAATGCTTTCTGAAGAATGAATGTGAATCTGCGGGTCAGTACCTGCTCTATGGTATACTTGATGTGATCGTAGACGTCTTTCTGCGTGTGGATACACAGCGGCTCCTCCGACCCATCCACATAGCCTTTGAGGAACAGATACTTGAAGGAGTCCGTGTTCTCCTCCTTAAACGCCACCACCATCTGATTACTGAGACCAAACAACACCAGCTGACACAGACAGAGACAGAGAGAGCCATTAATATATGCAAAGGCCTGTGAAACATATGTCATTACAGAAACGTGCAACTATAGGAACTGTACTACAGTAAAACAGTAACATAGTGTTAAAAATCTCAATAAATGTCTCTGAAAGCAATCAAGTATTAACGTATCATGGTTTTACAGTAATATAATACCATTTTAGAGGGGCATGTCATTTTGGATGACTGCTAAAGGAGCAATAATGTAAAAAATATCATGGTTGATACTGTAGGTTGATCTCAGTGGCTTAATGTACCTGTACAGTGACTATGATGATCTTAAGCAGCTGAAGGGCAAGTTTGTAAGGTTTACGGCCTTTGGCATGGTATTTATCACACGGGCTCATGAAGAAGTACTTCAGCTTCCTCCTCAGGGCTTCCTCCTCTTCCTCAACCCGCGACCGTGACCCCGACATGCTCACGTCCAGGGTGGGAGGGCTGCCGTGACATCCACCGTTCAGGTCGCCTGAGCCGTATCCCATCATGGGAGTCAGCAGACGGTCCGTCTCTGAAGAGACACATATGGGTGAACCAGTGGTTAAACATCTGGGCTGGCAGCATAAAAATGGAGGTTTAAATCCCATTAACTTTAAAAAGTTACAACTTGAAAAATTACAATGGTGACCTTCATTTTTGCCTCTTTAATATAGTTACTATATGTACTTTTACTTAAGTATTGTTGCCATGGCGATATCAATAAAAATATTCACAGGACAAGAGCTAAATCTGGAATAATTAAATATATATATTTTATTTATGCGGTTTACATGGATATTTATTGTCTATTAGTACTAAAGATGGCATTACTACGCATTATTAACCATGTGATATTGAGACTAAATAGGTTTATTCAATGGTTTGACAATCATGGACATTAAATGTTTGGATTATAAATGAACCTGCTGCTTAATCCTGACAATCAGGCTAATTATATAGGATAGACCTGATAATTCAACACACTCACAAACATAAATATTTCAAATGCACAAATCTATCGTGAATGTTTTAGTCATTTAATTGAAATATAAACAAAATAACGCCGATTAATAATAATTATTTCTAACCTGTGGCCCCTTGAGCGGAAGGTCTGGAGAAAGAGCTCGCCATATTACGACCATCGGTGAGCAAAAATGGATATTGATAGATAAATCACGATAATATGATCGATGGGTTTAGGAAATAAAAACAAACGCGGATGAACCGCATCACTGCAGACTGAACTCGAGCAAAAAACAACACAAACATCAGACGCTCTGACCACAGGCGCGCTGTCAAAATAAAAGTCCGCAACAGTCGCTGTATGACTATGAAAATTACCATGTATCTTTATTACAACAGAGAGATAATCTAAAATCGTCACATTTTATTTTTGAAAAACCTTCATAAGGAGTTTGTGTCGAAATGATGAGAAACGATGACAAGTTCACTGGTTGACTTTTCAATGTTAAATTGTTTGGGACTTTTATTGTATATAATTACACAGACGAATATAACCATAGCCTATGTAATATTACGATATTTTAAGATTCTATGAAAATCTATCCCATATTTAAAAAATAATAATAAAATAAAAAAAGTTTTGAAAATATTGAGGATTTTGTAACGTTCCCATTAAGTTATTTCTGAATTTTCTCTAAAATGTTCAAAAGCTTTCAAATGTTTTAAACATTTTTTCTTTAGTTATGCAAACATTACGGGAACGTTCTATTTGATACTTTTCAAACATTGTGGAGGGATGTGTACATGCTTTTATGCTTACATTTCGAGAACAAGACCATGTAACTTTGAACAAACGTACTAATAACGTTAATGGAACCCTCATAACTTATACTTTTTTACAGAAATGTGTTGTCTGTACTAAATAAAAAAACAACATGCATTTTGTATGATCCCTCTTATTTTGGTAAAATAATGAACAATTTGGAAATTCTGTAAGATATATGTCAACTTTTGACCTCAAATGACCTTTGATTAGTTAGAAATAATAATACAGCGGTGGTTGGACCCCACTGTATTTTCAACCATGCGTAACTAAATAAATAACTAAATAAAAGTTTTAATGTTTATTTTAATGTTCATATGTTATGGCCAAACATACCAGAAAATTATCTGAATAAACAAATAGTAAATACCTGACTTATAAACTGACAGTTAAAAACATTTTGATTATAAACATCATAAATACACAACACTTTGATCACAGTATTTAGTGCTTTCAATAAGATCATCATTCACACAGCATTGACAGCTGACAGTACAGCTGTAGTTCTAGTAAGTAAATCATATTCATCTGAACATTTATTAAACATGATTAACTGCTGCCTGCAAAAATCCATCCCAAAACACCCAGTTTCTATCTTCCATCCAGCTGTTTATCTCTGGCAATGACAGCTTCATCAAACTTGATCATGAGCGTGGTTCCCTTGTGCCAGTGCGCCGTGACTTTAGCCGGGAAGCCGCTGTGAGTGAGAATGGCCTCCACGATTCCTGCCGTGAACGCGGCACAGTTCAGTGTGCTGTTCTCTTTAGGCACAGAAATAAAGGCATTTATCACAGGCTCTTTCTCAATGATGTAGTAGGTTTTGTCGTCATCATTGGCCTGTTCCAGTTTATCCGCTTCCTTCCCGAACAGAGTCTTCCAGACAGACACCTGAAACAATGGACAGAATTAATGTACAGAAAGCGATCTGAATATTGTCATGTATGTAAAGACAGACAGAATTATAGATAGATAGATAGAACCACAGATAGAATAATAGAATGATGGATAGAACGATAGATAGAACGATAGATATATAGATAGATAGATAGATAGATAGAAGGACAGATAGAACGATAGATAGATAGATGGATAGACAGATATATAGATAGATAGATAGATAGAACCACAGACAGAATAATGGTATGATGGATAGAATGATAAATAGAACGATAGATAGATAGATAGATAGATAGATAGATAGATAGACAGAACGATAGATAGATAGATAGATAGATAGATAGATAGATAGATAGATAGATAGAAGACAGATCGATAGATAGATAGATAGATAGACAGATAGATAGACAGAACGATAGATAGATAGTATGATGGATAGAACGATAGATAGAACGATAGACAGATAGATAAATAGATAGACAGAAGGACAGATAGAACGATAGATAGATAGATGGATAGACAGATAGATAGATAGATAGATAGATAGATAGATAGATAGATAGATAGATAGATAGATAGATAGATAGAACCACAGACAGAATAATGGTATGATGGATAGAACGATAAATAGAACGATAGATAGATAGATAGATAGATAGATAGATAGATAGATAGACAGATAGATAGACAGACAGATAGACAGACAGATAGACAGACAGATAGATAAATAGATAGATAGATAGATAGATAGATAGATAGATAGATAGATAGATATAACCACAGATAGAATAATAGTATGATGGATAGAACGATAGATAGATAGATAGATAGATAGATAGATAGATAGATAGATAGAAAGAATGATAGAACCATATAGATAGATAGAACCACCGATAGAATAATAGTATGATGGATAGAACGATAAATAGAACAATAGATAGATAGATAGATAGATAGAAAGAATGATAGAACCATAGATAGATAGATAGATAGATAGATAGATAGAACCACAGATAGAATAATAGTATGATGGATAGAACGATAGATAGAACGATAGATAGATAGAAAGAATGATAGAACCATATAGATAGATAGAACCACAGATAGAATAATAGTATGATGGATAGAACGATAGATAGATAGATAGATAGATAGATAGATAGATAGAAAGAATGATAGAACCATATAGATAGATAGAACCACCGATAGAATAATAGTATGATGGATAGAACGATAAATAGAACGATAGATAGATAGATAGATAGATAGATAGATAGATAGATAGAAAGAATGATATAACCATAGATAGATAGATAGATAGATAGATAGAACCACAGATAGAATAATAGTATGATGGATAGAACGATAGATAGAACGATAGACAGATAGATAGATAGATAGATAGATAGATAGATAGATAGAACCACAGACAGAATAATAGTATGATGGATAGAACGATAGATAGAACGATAGATAGATAGAAAGAATGATAGAACCATATAGATAGATAGAACCACAGATAGAATAATAGTATGATGTAGTGTTGTCAAAAGACCCGGTACTTCGGTACCAAGTCGGTACTAAAAAAAATTAAATGTTACGGTACCAGGTTTTCTTAAGTACCGGTGGTACCGAGCACCCGGTCAACCCGGTTCTTGCTGCGCTATGCGAAAAGTGCGCAGTTGCGTCTTCTTCATAAAAGCACAAAGACACGGCGACCGGCGGTGCTGCTGATGCGGCTGCTCTGAATCCGCTTGTTGAAAAGAAAGGAGGAAGGAGCCACGTGTGGAAATATTTTGTATTTGCGACTGATGACAAGGGCAACATCATAGATCATCAGAAACCCACTTGCAAACGGTGTCATCGAAGTTCTCTCTCAAAAGGAGGAAATACATCGAACTTAATAAAACACCTCAAAGACCGACACCCAGATTTAATGAAAGTTCAAGCAGGTAAGTTTTAATTTAATTTTATATTTAGAGCTTCTGTTATAAAAATTATACGTTAAATAAACATCGCCATTTGCAGTTAATCGTTAGCATAAGCGCGGCTAATGCTAACGCGAGAATTAGAATAAACTTCTTTATTAAGTATTTAATGCTCCTATAGCGTTTATTAAAAAAAAAAAAAAACAGGACATGATAGTGTACTATTTTTACACACCTGAGGCTTTTAAATGACCCGTGTAGCTAAAATATGTGTGTTAGAGAACAAACGTACAAATGTATGGTTAATGTTTATAGCCTTAAAATCGGTCCGTCAGAAAAGCAGTTCTAGGCTATGAAATATAGTTTGCGCAGTTTGATTAAATACAAGTACAGTCAAATACAGTCCTGTATAGTTTGGTAAAAGATACTATTCATTAACATGACTTAATATATTATCTAACATAATTTTACAGTGAGTGAACATTAATTAATGTTTGTGAATGTTGTTTTATACAAACATTTGATCGTTCATGTTTGTTCATTGTACGTGAAATAATGTCAACAGATACAACTTTTAATTTAAAATAAATTATGAATACATTTTGAAATTAAGAAGAATAATTGCTATGTAACACTTGTTTATTAAGTCATGTTAAATGTTATCTTTTTGTAAAGTGTTTTTAATACTACAGTTTCCGTCTGTGTAACATTGATATCTTACACTCAGTATAAGTAATCTTATCTAACTTTGTTATAAAAAGCTGAGGTTTGTTATTTACTGAAAAGTTATATATAAAGTTCTGTTTAGCTGGTGTCAATCTAATATTGCATTTAGTCAGACTCAGCCCATTGTTTTACTGAAGTATATTATATTTTCCTTTTACAGCTGCAGGCTGAAGAAGACCACGAACCAAACTCCTAAGCAGACAATGGTTCCAGATGCTTTTGAGCAGCAGAAGTACGACAAAAAGGCAAGAAAACTGAACCGAGCTGTTGCTGAATTCACATGTATGGATTAAGTGCCAGTTTATACAGTGAAAAATGGGGATTCCAGCAAATGCTTCATCACCTCAGCTCAAAATACCAGCTTCCAAGTCAAAACTTTGTTTTATTTTTGTTTGTTATAAATAAAAATAGTGTGTTGTTCAATTCATGTTTTTGTGTTTTGATTTGGTACCGAAATTGGTACCGAGAACCGTGGATTTTCACTGGTATTGGTACCGAATACTGAAATTTTGGTACCGTGACAACACTAGTATGATGGATAGAATGATAAATAGAACGATAGATAGAACGATAGAACGATAGATAGATAGATAGATAGATAGACAGATAGATAGATAGAAAGAATGATAGAACCATAGATAGATAGATAGATAGATAGAACCACAGATAGAATAATAGTATGATGGATAGAACGATAGATAGATAGACAGATAGATAGATAGATAGATAGATAGAACCACAGATAGAATAATAGTATGATGGATAGAACGATAGATAGATAGACAGATAGATAGATAGATAGAACCACAGATAGAATAATAGTATGATGGATAGAACGATAGATAGATAGACAGATAGATAGATAGATAGAACCACAGACAGAATAATAGTATGATGGATAGAACGATAGATAGAATGAATGATAGAACCATAGATAGATAGATAGATAGAAAGAATGATAGAACCATAGATAGATAGATAGATAGATAGATAGAATGACAGAACCATAGATAGATAGATAGATAGATAGATAGATAGAAAGAATGATATAACCATAGATAGATAGATAGATAGATAGATGACAACGATAGAATGACAGAACGATGGATAGAATGATAGAACGATACATAGACAGACAGATAGATAGACAGATAGATAGATAGATAGATAGATAGATAGATAGATAGATAGATAGATGGATAGATAGAATGACAGAACCATAGATAGATAGATGACAACGATAGAATGGTAGACAGAACGATGCATAGAATGATAGACATAGACAGATATACAGATAAATAGATAGACAGATAGATAGACAGATAGATAGATAGAGATAGACAGATAAATGACAACAATAGAATGATAGACAGAATGACAGAACGATCGACAGAATGATAGAATGATAGATAGATACATAGAATGATGGAACGATAGAACGATAGATAGGTAGATAAATGACAACGACAGAATGATAGACAGGCAGATAGATAGACAGACAGATAGATAGACAGACAGATAGATAGACAGATAGATAGATAGATAGATAGATAGATAGATAGATAGATAGATAGATAGATAGATAGATGACAGGTATTTACTCTGGTAAACATGCAACATGTGCACTGACAGTTCCTGTGGATTGTACCTTGATGAACAGCAGTATATTGAGGACTTTGGTTTCTCTTTTGCCGTTCTTTTCTCGCAGCACCAGCACGTCCAGCATGCGCGCTCCGACTCTCTGTCCCATGTCCGCCAGCCGCGCCTGCAGCTCGGACACCGAGTACACGCGGCTCTGGCAGTACTGCACCATCTCAGAGAAGAGCAGCGCGAACGCGCTCAGGCTCACCTCTGTCTTTGGTCGCGTCAGGGCGCGCTCCAAAATCGCGGATTTACCTTTAGTGAAGCGAATATCCATCATTCAACCCTGACACAACCGACGCGTAGCAGTCGTGTAACTTTAGTAATTTCAAGGAACGGGTTAACTGTAAACATACAGATATGAACGAAAAGCCTACAATTATTGTCTCCTCATGTCACTCATTATAATTCACTTTACCATGAATATTGTAAATCATACTAAAAGCAACATCTTGTTGACGTCTATAGTGTTTCTTCTTCTGTGCAACGAACGGTGTGAAACGCTCACAGCGACACCATGTGTCCAGAAAAACCTATTCACAGAGTGGGTTAGTTCATGAAAATTAATTAGCTCATACTGTCGGTCCTTAATTAATATTAATTAGCCTACCATGCATGGCAGCGTCAATTTCAGGCACTTGTTCTTTGTATTAATGCATTGGGAATACTATATGTAAAATGATCGCACTAAAACACTTTGAAGTTAAAAATTAAAGGGGGCATTTAAATAGGAATGAATTCGCCAGCTAAGTCCTATTGGGTGAACGTCACGTTGCGTAATTAATATTAATGAGCCAGGCTTTTATACGCATGTCTTTCCGCTCCGACCGACAGTTGGCGTTTAATTTCATCACACGGAAACGCGGTGGAAAGCAGTGCAGCGTTGGAGTTTCTCGATAAAATTGATTTATTTAAGGTATTCAGATTGTTTTCATCATATTGTTTACCGTGGAAATATATTGTCCTGTCTTGAAACGGTGCAGATTTAGAAATGTTGTCTTATGCTATAGGAGCGCAGTTACCACGTGTTTACCACGAGGACATAGCAGAGTCGCATTTCATTTTATGTTTAAGAAAATTACTGTAATATAGTACAATTAATTTGTAATGGAAGCCTGGAACTTTGTAAAGAAATTTGTACTTAGAAAATCTCCCATTGAGTGTTGATAGACATCATAATATCTGCGTGCTGATCTGATTAGCGTCTGTTTAAAACTGATTTGTCTTGAATGTGCACGCAACTGGAACCCCGCGTTGCTTGTCGTACATTGTGGGGCGCATAATGTGTGCTACAGTACAGCAGGGTCTCTGTTCTCTTCTCTGTCCTCATAAGAGTTGAGATGACAAAGATCCTGCTACAGTTTCATTCTGAGCTTCAGTGCAGCGTTTCAGATGAGTAGATGAGAGGCATGTGATCACTGCAGACTATTTCATGCATTTATTTCTGTTGAATTGCAGGAAGATGCTGAACAGATGGAAAGACAGAAAGTCCATACACTGACAATCAGCACCATAGGAAGATGTGTGTTTATCACTTCAGCATGTGAAGAAATCATTTTGACTTGATTTGATTGTTGCAGACCCGGGAGAAACAGTGCTTCTTACACATCAGCAAATAAACTTAAATTCTTGCAAATAATGTGTCTTGAGTCCCTTTATTGTGTTTTTGGTCTGTCATTGTTCTTTTGTGTTTGATCAGAGACTTGATATAGCACATTTAAAATGAATGCAAGTTAATTTTTAGTAATTTCAAGTAATATTTTGTTAGAATTTAACCTGAAAAAGTCCAGTTCAATGTTCTTGGAAATGCCCTGTCCAGGCTCCACCCATCTTAAAAAAAAAACAAAAAAAAAACATATATATATATATATATATATATATATATATATATATATATATATATATATATATATATATACACACACAAAAAGTCCCTTTCAGTGAAGGTCTGTTCACTTGGGGGACATATTTGCAACACCCCAAGGCAGCTCATCCAAGACCAAACCTTATCTAAAGGAATGGGGGAATCCTGAACAGTGATAATTTATTCAAAAATGTGATGTATGGTTATAATCAAAATCAATATACTGATCAATTTGGTAATCATTTCAATATTGGATGTTTCAATGTAGACTTTAATATAGTCTTAGGTTTTCTCAAATGGGCAGTGCCAATGAACTACAGTGAACCAGTGAACTTGACTATTTTGGCTCATATTACATCATGGGGTGGTTTAAGATTCTCATATAGAGATTGATTTGAAGTGAACAGCTGTTTGAGTCCTGCACTGTGTGTGGTGCATTGTGGGATGTAGGATGTAGGATCTGTGCTACAACAGGGTCTCTGTTCTCTTCTCTCTGTCCTCACGATCCTTCAGATCCTGCTACAGTTTCATTCTAGAGCTTCAGTGCATTTCAACTTGATTTTTTCAAGCATCCTGTTCTTTTATCACGTCTAAAACAATATCTTTAAAATGCCGTTTTTCTGAAGAAAAAAAAGTAATTTTGCCCCCGTTATCCCCTGCTTAGTACGATTAATGCACTTTGTTGTTTATATACAGAATTTGCTGAGCAAGCGCGCGCTTACAAAATTCCGACGTTTCAACGATGACTAATCTGGAAGCGTCTGATTGGCCATTGCATTCATAAGATCAACAGAATCGTGTGTGATTGGTTATAATGCGCAACGCTGTAAAAAGGAGTGAACATATACAACATGAACAGATCTATAATGTCGCGATGGACACTTTAATTCTCATTTTCATTTGTCATTTTTGCTCCAAAGCCTTTGTTAATTTCCCTTACCCAGTCTTACACACGCTCCGCCTATATTCTCCATAACGCAACTCGGTTTTGGTTTGCAACTCGACATGAAACTAGAATAAGAAATGCTGTCTTCTCTCTCTATAAAAGCGAAAAAGAATCAGCGGTTATGATTTTCATGGTTAGTCGTTTTTGAAACCATTTGCACATATAGACAAACGGTTTTTAAAGTAAAAGTAAAGGTGATATTGCTCGAACAGTGAAAATGGCTTCACTAAATATATCTGCAGACGATCTTTCTTGTCCCGTGTGCTGTGAGATCTTCAAGGATCCTGTTCTCTTATCATGTAGTCACAGTTTCTGTAAAGAGTGTCTTCAACAGTTCTGGAGAACCAAGGAAACTCGAGAATGTCCTGTCTGCAGGAGACTGTCCAGTCACGATCCTCTATGTAATCTTGTGTTAAAAAACTTGTGTGATTCGTTACTAAAGGAGAGAACTGAGAGGCGATCATCAGGATCTGAGCAGATCTGCAATTTGCACAGTGAGAAACTCAAACTCTTCTGTCTGGAGGACAAACAGCCTGTGTGTTTAGTGTGCAGAGATTCACAACAACACGACAATCACAAATTCAGACCCATCAGTGAAGCCGTTTCAATATGTAAGGTAAGATAAATTTTGTTTTGTAAATTACAGTAGTCATAAACAGATATAACCACATTCATGCACTCAGCATTTCTGTATGCCGTTTTGCTCTACTTCATTGCTGTGCTGTGAAAAAGTGTATTGTCCCTGATACTGATTTCTTCTGTTGCCTTTAAAATTCATTTCTAAATCAGTTTCATATGAGATACGCAAAAACAAAAGAAATCAAGAATTTATTCTTTTCATCTCTCTACTTTAATCAGGTGTATTATTGTTGTTGTTGTTGTTGTTGTTGTTGTTGTTGTTATTGTTATTATTATTATTATTATTATTATTATTATTATTTTATTTTATTCAATCCTAGGAGGAGCTCAATACAGCACTCAAGACCTTACAGGACAAGATTCAACACAGTGAAAACATAAAGGGAGTGCTCGAGGAAACAGTTCAACACATCAAGGTGAGGAAACAGAATCAAGACTGTTTTCTTTACATCTGTAGGATCACAACACACAATTTGATGAATTCCAGTGTATTAATATTTTTAAATTATTTTTGAAAAATACAAGCAGAAGTTACAAAGATTCTGCATCTGTAATATGTTGGTATTTAATTTGTCCCAAATATTAATGATGTGAAGTGTTAATGTGTTGACTGAGATGACTGAAGTGAATGTGATTGATTCAGTCTCAAGCTGAGCACACAGAGCATCAGATAAAACAGCAGTTTGAGAAGCTTCATCAGTTTCTCAGAGATGAAGAAGAAGCTACAATCACTGCATTGAGGGAGGAAGAGGAGCAGAAGAAGAAGATGATGAAGGAGAAGCTGGAGGACATCAACAGACACATCTCAGATCTTTCACACACAATCAAAGACTTGGAGGAGATGATGAAAGAAAATGACGTCTGCTTTCTAAAGGTCTGATTTCACATCACTGATTGATTGATTGATTGAGTTGTTGATGATCAATGGTGTGTTTGTTCTGCAGAAGTTTCCAGTCTCAATGGAAAGGTGAGTGATCTGCTGGTGTCTCTGGTCTCTCTGCTTCTGATTCAAATCCACTGCAGTTCTGACTCCTGAATGTTCTTCCAGAGTCCAGATCTCACAGCCGGATCCACAGACGCCTTCTGGAGCTTTGATTCATGTGCCACGTTACTTGGGCAACCTGTCATTCAGAGTCTGGAAGAAGATGCAGGACATTGTTCAAAATAGTGAGTCTGGAGAACATCTGTGCTCTTATTATATATGGGGAAAGACTGACAGATTCTCGCATTATGTGTGAAGAACTGGAAAGGTTACTACATCAAAAAGATCTGAAAACAAGAATAGACCTTGATATTTAGAGTTACAGTGATACAGTTCAGTTTGATTGATCAATAGGATGAGTCTCATAATTCATAATAATCTGTGTTTGGTTCACTCTTGATCATTACATGAACATCAGAATAAGAGCAACTGTTGATTGTGTCTCATCAGCTCCTGTGATTCTGGATCCAAACACTGCAAATCCACATCTAATCCTGTCTGATGATCTGACCAGTGTGAGATACAGTGAGAACAAACAACTGCTTCCTGATAATCCAGAGAGATTTGACGAGAGTTTCTATGTTCTGGGTTCAGAGGGTTTTAACTCAGGAACACACTGCTGGGATGTGGATGTTAAAGAGACTCAGTACTGGAGTCTTGGAGTAACTACAGCATCAAACCAAAGGAAGGGACGTAATTTCTATAAAATTAATATGTGGAGTGTGTCGTATAAGGTGTTAACACAGACTAGCTTTCCTGTTAAAAAGAAGCTTGATCGTGTGAGAGTTGATCTGGATTATGACAGAGGAACAGTGTCATTCTCTGATCCTGTAACTAACACACACCTATGCACATTCAAAACTACGTTCACTGACACTGTCTTGCCATTCTTCTTTTGTTATGGGTTGTCCCCTCTAAGGATTATACCATTTATTAGTCAGTAATAGTTACAGCTGTAGGTCTGGATCTTCCTGTTTTCATCATATTTCAGTTTTAAATTTTTATATCACATGAGTAAGAGTGATCTGTTGATCTGAATATCAGTACGGCTGTGATTGGGCCGCAGCTGATCACATGACTGATATCCAGCAGACACACTCACACTGAGATACTGCTGTTATACAACAGATCAATAAACAAGATAGTTAATTTATTAATCTTAAAAAATAAACATTCTTAATTTATTAATCAAAAGTACTGATTAAGTGTTTTAAAGATTCAGCAGATTTCATGGAAAACCCAGAAATATTAGAGAATTTTAAAACTCTGATATGCAAGTGTGGAAAAGTAATGGAAATTAATATAAACTTAAAGATCATACTCTTTTCTGTAAGATATACACACGTGTGTGAATATGTTTCTGTCATGAAAAGTATTAAACTGAATGCACACTTTAAACGAATGCTTAATTCAAATCAGTATCAGGACACCTGTGAGCAGTGCTGACATAAGTGCGACTTTACTGACATCTAGAGGTGAAAATGCACAGCTGTAACAGTCATTTTCTACCAGACGAACGCCAGAGACAAGGAACCTGTAGGAATCACACTTGAAAGCGTAAAAACTGCATTAATAATACATCAAGTACACGAAAGACTACACTTTTACTATGCACACAGTGTCTTAACAAGACACGACGCAACTGTGGATTAAAAACTATTTGTGAAGTTGCCGCTGGGACACCTGCACACTAACTATTACATTGATAATATCAGATACGGATTATGTGCTTTGTTCAATGTTAAATGGGTTTAATGTTAGTTTGAATATTATTGTTTTATATGTGACCTTTATCGCCGTACTGAAAGCGTCAGTTTACCTAAAGGAGAAGTCCACTTGCAGAACAACAATTGACAGATAATGTACTCACCCCTTGTCATTCAGTATGTTCATGTCTTTCTTTCTTCAGCCATAAAGAAATTACATTTTTTTTTTTTTTTGAGGGAAACAGGATTTTTCTCCATATAATGGACTGATATGGTGCCCCGATTTTGAACTTCCAAAGTGCAGTTTAAATGCGGCTTTAAATGATCCCAGCTGAGAAAGAAGGGTCTTATCTAGTGAAACGATCGGTTATTTGGATAAAAATAATACATTTTATATATGTTTTAATGTCAAACACTCGTCTTGTCTCACTCTGCCTGAACTGTTTTTTTTTTTTTTTTTTTTTTTTTTTCTGGTTCATGACAGTTAGGGTATGTCGAAAAACATCTCATGTTCTCCCTCAACTTCAAAATCATCTTTTGTGTTTTATCTTTTTTTATTGACAGTGTTTGATCTTCTTTGGATGTTCACTTTGTAAAGGCTGGGTTGGTACTTCTGCAGTGATGTAGGATGATTTTGAAATGATTTTTGAAGTTGAGGGAGAAAATACGATTGGAGTTTTTAAACATACCCTGTCTTGAGTCAGAATACACAGTTCAGGGAGAGCAAGACAAGACAAGCATTTGAGATTAAAAAGTATACCCTTCTTCCTTGGCTGGGATAGTTTACAACTGCATTTGGGATCATTTGAAGCCGCATTTAAACTGCATTTTGAAAGCTCAAAATTGGGGCACCATATCAGTCCATTATATGGAGAAAAATGCTGAAATGTTTTCCTCAAAAAACATAATTTCTTTACGGCTGAAGAAAAAAAACCATGAACATCTTGGATGACAAGGGGGTGAGTACATTATCTGTACATTTTTGTTGTGGAGGTGCACTTCTCCTTTAAGGAAACAAAAATATTAACCTTTTATACTCTGTCTAAACAAACAAACAAGTGTATTCTATGGAAAAGATTATATCATTCACCCAGCAGGCTAAGTATTTTTTATAAATTAGATTATACATACCCATTTTGTTGTCACGTACTGCTTCTAAATTAATATTAAAATTAATATTAGTGTAAAATAACAAACGTTTTATTAAATGCACTTTGTTTCATTAAATGCACTTCGAGTTGACGTATTTACCACTATGTACTATACACAGGCCTATTTTTAATTAAAGGGATGTATGATAGGAATAAAGACATCTGGAGTATGATGCAATTATAAATTCAATAATCAGTAAGTTAAATGATAACACCTGCTTCCCCAAATATGATGGCTTCATTTTACCTCTGGGGTCTTTCAACTTTTCACTTTACACCACTAGCGACAAAGCATTCTTTACAAAATTCAGTGCTATTGTTGTTAGAAATAAGATTAACATAAAATAAGTCATTATAGTTTTTGACTAGTTTTCTCATTGTAAGAGGTAGCAATATTCTGTTGGAGAGTGTTGTTATATAAACGACAGCAGCATTTGTCTACATTAAATCATTAACCAGATGAACAACGCCTACATCCTACTGCCAACAGCCAGTTCTCTATTAAAATGAATGGGATCATGTTGCTTTGTCACTGCATGTAGCTGTCAATGTGAACAGGGAAACTGTAAAACTCTATCATCAACTTTAAATGGAGAACTGAACTCTTTCCATCCATTCATTTTTTGTTGTAACAGTTTTGACTGCCATTTATTCATATTTTAAATCACCATCCAGAGATCAGAGTCAAATGCAGCAAAGGGTCAAAGAACATGAGATACCAACAGGCAAGATAATAAAAATGCAGAAACCCCGCCTTCTTACAACACTTACAGGAAGAGACCGTTTCATTAGTTCTCTATCTATTATGAGCTATAATTAACTGGATCTCTTGACAACAGTGAAAATGGCTTCACTGAATGTATCTGCAGAAGAACTTTCTTGTGTCGTGTGCTGTGAGATCTTTAAGGATCCTGTTATTTTATCATGTAGTCACAGTTTCTGTAAAAAGTGTGTTCAGCAGTTCTGGAGAACCAAGGAAACTCAGGAGTGTCCTGTCTGCAGGAGAAGATCCTCAAGAGATGATCCTCCATATAATCTTGCATTAAAAAACCTTTCTGAGTCGTTACGGAGACATGGAAATGAGAGGGGTTCATCAGGATCTGAGCAGATCTGCAGTTTACACAGTGAGAAGCTCAAACTCTTCTGTCTGGAGGACAAACAGCCTGTGTGTTTAGTGTGCAGAGATTCACAGAAACACACCAATCATACATTCAGACCCATCAGTGAAATAGTTTCTTCTTACAAGGTAAGACAGTATAATGATTTTGATAGCTTTTGTGTTTGTGTGTGTGTGTGTGTGTGTGTGTGTGTGTGTTTTTAAATCGTTATTTACATTTGTTTAGATTTTTCCTGATTTATATCCAGAAAAATATTTGCAATTAATGTGGAAATAGCATACAAACAATCAAACAAAAAACCTTGCATCACTGAATAAAAAATATCATGCATATTTTACAGCACCATATCATAACGGGCACTAGGACAAAAGTTCATGAACAAACTTCAGCATGTATTTCACATATAAAAACACCTTAATATATGCCTCGTCTGATCAAATTTAAAAGTCATTAAAAACTGATTTATTGAAATTAGTGGTTTATTTAAATTATTGAAACGGTTGGAAATGTATTAATTTAAATACCAATTTTCATAAATATGAATATTAATTAAAATGAATACAAAATGCAAATTAATACTTTAGCTTTAGAATATAAACATACTAAAATAAAATAAGAGAAATGGACAGATGTGGTGAACTGCCTGAAAATCACTTGTTCAAATCTCTATGTAACTGATGATATGGAGATTTTCACTTTGTTAAATTCTAGGAGGAGCTCAATACAGCACTGAAGACCTTACAGGAGAAGCTGACACATGGAGAGAAAATGAAAAAAGAGTGTGTGAAAACAGTTCAACACATCAAGGTGAGGAAACAGAATCAACAGTCAAAACCTCAACAATCCCAAACCAGCTAGTCATTCTTCATGACTATAATGAATGGGAAACAAGAACCAAGAAAAGCTAAATCATAAACTACTTAATGGTTTGTAAAGACATTCGTTGTGGTTTACCAATTTTAAGCATTTAAAGTGGAAACGCTTGATTCAAGAATTTTTTTTTACATCATGAGTGACAAATTCAGTCACTGGTGCAGATGATGTGTTTTGATTGATGACTGAAGTGAATGTGGTTTGATTTCAGTCTCAAGCTGAGCACACAGAGCGTCAGATTAAACAGCAGTTTGAGAAGCTTCATCAGTTTCTCAAAGATGAAGAAGAAGCTACAATCACTGCACTGAGGGAGGAAGAGGAGCAGAAGAAGCAGATGATGAAAGAGAAGCTGGAGGAGATCAAAAGACACATCTCAACTCTTTCACAGACAATCAAAGACACGGAGGAGATGATACAAGACAGTGACGTCTGCTTTCTACAGGTATGATTTCAGATCATGATGGATTGATTGATTGATCGAGTTGTTGATGATAAATTTTGTGTTTGTTCTGCAGGAGTTTCCAGTCTCAATGGAAAGGTGAGTGATCTGCTGGAGTCTCTGGTCTCTCTGCTTCTGATCTAAAGCCACTGCAGTTCTGACTCCTGAATGTTTTCCAGAGTCCAGATCTCACAGCCGGATCCACAGACGCCTTCTGGAGCTTTGATTCATGTGCCACGTTACTTGGGCAACCTGCCGTTCAGAGTCTGGAAGAAGATGCAGGACATTGTTCAAAACAGTAAGTCTGCAAAAGATTACATATACACTGGAAATGGGTGAAGATTTTACATATTTAAAGATGTCGGATGTGTTCGATCAGTTGGACAAATGTCATAAAAGCACCTGTTGATTGTCTCATCAGCTCCTGTGATTCTGGATCCAAACACTGCGAACCCAGATCTCATCGTATCTGGTGATCTGACCAGTGTGAGACACAGCTGGAAGAAACAACCACTTCCTAATAATCCAGAGAGATTTGACTCTTTTCACTGTGTTTTGGGTTCAGAGGGTTTTAACTCAGGAACACACAGCTGGGATGTGGAGATTAAAAAGAGTCGATGCTGGAATCTTGGAGTAACTACAGCATCAAACCAAAGGAAGGGACGTGATTTCTTTAGCGCTGATGTCTGGAGTGTGTGGTATGGATTGTATGAGCCATCTGGTTTTCCTGTTGAACAGGATCTTGAGCGTGTCAGAGTTGAGCTGGACTATGAGAGAGGAACGGTGTCATTCACTGATCCTGTGACTAACACACACCTACACACATTCACAACCACCTTCACTGACACTGTCTTGCCATTCTTCTGTTGTTATAGGTTTTCCCCTCTGAGGATCGTACCGCTCAGCAGCTAAAGAATTAAAGATCAATTCACTTAATTTCGTCCACAGTATGCCTGGAAATTTGGAGTTGCTACAGTCATGAGAAACCTGGAAATATCAAGTCATGTTTAAATTGTGATATCCAGACCTGAAAAATACATGAAAACTCAAAAGAGGAAAATCATGCATTTCTTTAATATTTAATATATTTTTATTCATTATGCTGTTTCCTAAAATATTTAATCAAGTGTTACCTGTCCTGATTTAAAACACATAGTGAAGGGTTAATAAAAGCAATGCAGCTTTACTGTCATCTAGTGGTGAAAATGTAAAACTGACTTAAAAATTAAACTTCTCATCGTTTATTCATGCATGACTAGCTTTCTTCTGTGGGAAACAAAAGTAGAAAGGCAAAGTGTGCTGTAATGTGTGTGGAAGCAACCACAGTGTTGTATGTGAGAACGACAGACACAGAGTTGAAATAAAAAAGCAGGCAAACCAGAACTCCAGATAGCTACAGAACTGCAAAGAAAAGATTTGAGGGCCTTGAAGGATTAGTTCACCTCAAAATAAAATCTCTGTCATTAATTACTCACCCTCATTTCGTTCCAACCCGTAAGACAGTTGTTCAACTTCAGAACACAAATTAAGATATTTTTGATGAAATTGGAGAGCTTTCTGACTCCCTGTGGACAACAATGCAACTACCACATTCAAGGTCCAGAAAGGTAGCGAGGACACTGTTAAAGTAGTCCATGTGACATCAGTGGTTCAACCGTAATTTTATGATGCTATGAGAATGTTTTTTTGTGTGTGCAAAGAAAACAAAAATAATGACTTTATTCAACAATTTCTTCTCTTCTACATCACTCTCCTCATCTGACCCACATTTTTTTTAGTCAGAACTGAACCAAAACTCTGCCATAATCCTACAAGAAGCTCGCCAAAAAAAAAAAAAAAACAGATCTGGACCATATGAACCTGTTATGCTTGTATGGTTGAGCTCTGTAAAGGGATGAAGCCCTTACATGGCCCATATGTGGCTGACAGACCAAAAGCCATTATTTAACCATATTTATGCCACACCATTTTTTTTTTTTTAAATACAATACAATACATACAATAAACGATTTTAAACACAAAATTTGGTTTACAGTCTTATATTTTATTTTTATAATATAACAGAACATAACAGAAGTGTGCTGGTATTGGCAGTAATGTTGAAAGTTTCAAATGGGTGAATAAATGTTGTCTTTTCACTCGGACTGATTTGCTAAAATAAAAACAAGGACGATAATAATTGAGCGCCAGACAATGAGATTGCCGTTTCCGCTTTAGTCTCGCCTACTACTGGAGAAACAGGTCGTTCTTAAAAGCTGAACAATTCCATAGGAACTTGGTATATTCTGCTTGGTATATAAGACTCTCTCACTCTGTGAATTAACAGCAGGGTGCTGGTTGTACTGTAATGTTGAAATGTTCCAAATGGGTGAATAAATGTACAATAATACTTACTTTTAGTATGTCTTACCAGTCTTTCTCACTCACAGTCAGTCCAGAAAAAGGAGACAAAAATGAGTATAACAAAATTAGCATGATATATTAGATATTATTATGTTTAGCCAATGAAAACATTAACTAATCTACTAAAAGGCTATTACATATAATACTTAATGAAAACATATACATAATGAAAACATGAAGGGTGTAATGTTACGGCAAAAAAATGACAGTTCAACACTTCTAGAATTGAACACTTTTTTAGATTGGGTGTTGTCTTTAAAACCTAATGTTAATGACTTCATGTGTAATAGAAATTATTTTCTGACTGTGATCTTAGGAGAACCCAGCAAGGTACAGTTTCATTCTGTATCTGCTTCATTAAATATATTGATCCAAACTCTCAATAGCTTCCTGTTTTGAGTATTTTCTCCATTCATCTGTAATCTCACCACTCCTCTCAAATGTTTTATCGTAGTGCTTTTCCAGATCGTCTTTGAATCTGTACACAAACCACTTCCAGTAGGGCAGTTCAGAAAGATCAGGGGAGATGCTCCAGTCTGCAAAAACTTCTCCTGCTCTTCTGTATTCTGTAAAAGGGATTGCGTCACCTGAGTCATCGTGATAAAAATACTGACTGCTGCTTGCTACTGCTGATGTGCAGATTTGAAGAGCCAAGTTTCTTGTTCCAATGTATGTCAATCCTATAATTCCAGACACTCTGTGGAAGTCAACACTGTGATCTCCATCATGGTTTTCTATGGTGCTGGTGCAGGTGGCTCCACAAAACGGACACTGAACCCAACAGCACTGACAGAAGTGATCAATCAGAAGCTCATCTGGCCTGAATTTATAGTCCAGATTTACTGGAAATTTCAATATGCTGAATCTATTGCTGATGTCAGAGATTAGAGCAGTAAGTTCTTGTTTTATCACATCTTCTAGGAGGTTGAAATCATGAAAATCATCATGTTTGACTCCACTGAGGTCTTTTTCAGAGAAGATCAGCTCATCTGAGAGCTGCTGTGTGAAACTCTTCAACCACAAACCAACATCTCCACTGTTGACTTGAACATGTTCAGTAGATTCATGAGCTGCTTTCATGATCTTCTGCTGCAGGAGTTTAATGTTCTCCTTCATCTTGGGTAAAACACTGACACTGAACTTATCAGTGATGTACTGACTGACTTCATCTCTGATGAAACTCTTGAAGTGATCTCTGGGAGTTTTAATATAGTTCATGTATTTGTCGAAATCCTCCTCTTCTACCAGTGTCTTCAGGATGTGTTTCTCCAGATTTGATCTGTTTCCATTCAGTGATTCACAGTTTGATCTCATTTCATCTGTCAGATCTCTGGCAGTCTTCTTGTAGACACTCTGTTCAATGGGCTCTTTGAGTTTCTGACACATAATCTTACCAAAAATAACAGCTGATGTTGCTTTATGGCAGTATTTCTGGAAAATACTATAGTACTCTTCTCTCTTCTTCTCAACATATATTACAGGATCATTGGCTTCTCTAAACATCCTGTGTTGGTCAGTGATCATCTTGTTTGCTCTCATACAGATGGAAAGAACCAAATCAATGAAGAATTCTTTCTTGAACACATACTTCACTGGTCCTTCCTCATGTTCTTTTACTCTCTTAATGATGTAATCTGTGAGTTGTTCAGTGCAGCTTTTGTTGTAGCCCATCTTTGAAATGTTAAATGACTGAATCATTTTGTCTGTCTGTAGAGCAACATCTGTGATTATTGATTTTATTTGGAATTCATTCTCTTTTGATAGAGCATAAACAAACCTATCTTTAGCAGATTTGATGGCATTTGTAAAATATCCACCAGATCTTTTTACCTTTACATAAACATAGTAACTCAACGCTGAGAAAATATCACTCCTCTCCCTCCAGTGGTCTACAGTAGAACTTCCATAGGCGTCACTGAGTATCTTTCTCACATCTTTCATTATGTGTAATTCTTTGATTGCAGGAGTGTCTCTGATGATTTTCTTCATATTCTTTTTCCAAAGCAAATCAAACTCTTTCTTCAGTGTTTTTTCATCATTTGCTTTGTCTTTGAGTTTTAAGGCAAGTTCTGTGCTCTTTTCATAGAGAGTGTTTTCATGCTGTGTCCTCTGTGCTTCAATCTTTTTCTTCAGGTCTTGCTGAAGAAGAATCTCATTTAATTTCCTCTCTGTTTCCCTCACAATGTTTTCCTGAAGCTCTTTCATTTTGACTTCAAATGATGTTTTCCAGTGAATCAGTATGTCTTTATATTTCTCAAAGAATTCTGACATTGATTTTTCCACTTCTTCTCTTGTCTTCTTCAGTTCTTTTTGCAAATCAGTTTCCTCAATCTCATGAACTGCTTCATTTTCTATTTTGTTATGTAGTTTATTTTCAGTTTCCATCATGGCACTGCGAAGACTCCAAGACCACTTGCTGTATTCAGTCTCCAGTTTCCTGTAGGCTGAAATCTCCAGAGAATTTCTGAATCTGAAGACGAATCTTTCATTCAGTAAAGCCTCCCAGAGATCTTTAATACAAACTTTTAAGTGTGTCAGTATCATTCCATGTGAATTTGCAGCATGAAAAAGAATATATTTCTTTAGTTCTTGAATATTTTCACAGTAATCTGGGTTTGGTGTTGCCATTGGTGGTCTGCCCTCCCAGAGCCGAGCGAAATACTTCACGTCTTTCTGTATATCAAATTCCATCACATCACTGAAACATTCTGCATCATAAACTTCATCTTTAGCAGCATGTTTTGTCATCTCATCCAGTGTCTGCTGTAATTTTCTCTTTCCCTCCAAGTTTTTCTCTCCAGCTGTGACGTCTGAAACGTTCTGATGCACAAACACACAGCTGGGATTCAGTCTGACCTTCTTCATCCTCATGAAGGCCTGAACAACAATCTTAAGAATGTCCTGCATCTCAGATGGGTTTTCTCCAAAGATGTTGATCAATGTCAAATTCCCAATTCCAACGACAAATGTGGCCAATTCATTGTCATGATGTCTTGTTAATCTTCCAGCCAGTTCTGGAGCACGAAGGCCCTCAGTATCAACAACCAGAATATAGTCATTGTTCATCTGTGTTTTCATCTCATCAGACACTTTGATCAGCTGCATGAAAGCTCCTCTGGTGCACCTGCCAGCACTGACCGCAAACTGGAGTCCAAACATGGCATTCAGCATGGTGGATTTCCCAGAGCTCTGAATCCCTAAAACTGACAGCACAAAGACTCTCTGGTCTCCCAGTTTCTGGATGAGTTGATCTAGAACAGCAGAGATCCAGATCACAGGAACATGAGCAGCATCTCCATCCATCAGCTCCAGTGGAAATCCAGAGATCATCATCTCTGCTGCAAGACTTGGAAGAGAAGAGAAGTCAATCTGCAGGTCTTTCTTGTTCTTCTTCACAGACGAACATGATTCATAGATCTGACCGATCTCCCTCATGATGTGCTCTAAACCAAAGGCTGCAGCTTGAAGATTCACAGATATTTTGTCATGGCCTATTTGTTCAGCTGTCAGTTTTTCAGACTTAGCATGATCCTCTTTCAGTTTTACAACTGTTGAAAAATATTCATCATATTTATGATGTACAGCAGAAAGTTCTGAGATATATTCATCCAGGAGCATTCTGAGCCATTTAAGGAAAAACATTTTTTCATGTTCAGCATGTGAGTTCATTTTTTTAATGAACAACTTTATAAACTCACTGATTTTAAATTCATGCTGCCGTTGTCGGATATTCATCATTTCATTTTGTGTTCTACTGATATCTATTTCTTTCTTTTCTGCTTGAGGTCGATGTAGTTCTTTGTTCTTCTGACTCCACTGATGCCACAGTTTCCCCTGATGAGGCAGAAATGATTCCTTGGTTTCAGTCAGATCTTTCTTCTCCAGTAAACTCATCATTTGCTGTGCTGCTTCTCTTCCTCTCCTGCAGGCATCATCATCTTCCTCATCTACTATGATGTCTGAGTGTTTGGACACATCTTCAAGTCTGAAAGTGGAAGATGATTGTGAGAGACAATCATTTATAGTTCTTCTGAGTTCTTCAGATACATCTGACTGACTTCTTTCCTTTAGACCGATTTTGAATTTCCCTTTCTTCATCTCAGTGACAGAAGATTCATCCTCACTAAAAATACAAATGAGTGGCTTTCTGATTGTGTACAGGTTTTGGATTATTGCTGCACTTCTGTCATTCTTGTCAAGTTGTGGTAGAAAAATAACATTGACTGAGGCCATTTCAGTGAGGATCTGCAGCTGTTTCTCATGGTCTCCTGCATCACCGTGTAGATTACAGAACGCAACACAGTCAGTGAATTTATCATCATTTGTTCCAGAGGGGCAGAACCAGGCGATCTCCACCACTCCATCCATCAGGACTCTGGTTCTGCTGCTGCCTGGACAGTTCCTGTGGAAGAACGTGTTGTGTTTGTCATTGATCAGACTGTTCATCAGCTGAGACTTGGATGAAGACACAGAGCCAAACCTGAAGAAAAACACCATTTGAGTTTCTGCCTTGTAGATCGGCTGGGTTTGACTGATGATTTCATTGCTGGTGTTTCTGATCTTCCAGCTCTTGTTGACTTGTCTGAATGTCCAGAGAGGAAACTCAATCTGTCGTGTGAATGGATCAGGAACAAGCAGAGGCAGAGCGTACTGACACTGGGACAGTTTAGTCACCATCAGCTGCTTCAGGAAACCATCAGCACAATGAAACATGGCCATCTGAACATCCATCGGGTGAATTCGCTCAAATCGGCTAGTTCCTTTGTTTGACAAAGACACTGCTTGGAATATATCACCACTGTCTTCAGATGAGTCATTGTCTCTGTGTTGTGTTTCATCTTGTTCACTGGCTTGATTAACATTAACATTAATGTATCTTGCTCTGTAGTTCATCTTGAGTAGTTCTTGTAGAAACATCTGAATCAGCTCCTCCTCAGCACACGAGTTATGGACCTGTAATGAATGTTTAGTTATCTGCAGAACATCTGCAGTGCTCAGTTTCTTGTGGCACCCGCCTTCAAGATGAAGTTTGTGAAACAGTTGCTGTATTTTTTCTATTCCAGGTTTTTCCTGCTGTAGGTGTTGATCTGGTCTGACTTCTGTGGTTTGAATATCCTTGTCTTCAGTCATTTGCTCAGGTATTCTGTTTTCTGTTACACACTTTTCCTCATCTGGAAAAAAGGAGAAAATAGCATTTATCTTACACTATTAGGAGTAGTACATTTATTACAAGCAGTCAGTTTCGGCTGTAGTTATAATGTACAAAGGCAATGTACATGTGATGTACATGATGTAATGCCTGATTTTTTTTCTTTTACCTGGAATTTGAAGAGGTCTTTCAGTTTTCTTTTCTGCCCATGACCTGTCTGTCTGTGAAGATTTGTCTCTCTGGGAAGATTCATGGATGATGGTGTGAGTTGTCAGCGACATGTGAAATAAAAAAAAATCAGGGTAAAATACACAATATGTATTAACATTATTATATGCACAAATGAGCAATATTTTATCTGCTTTGAATTCCTAAACACATAAACACACATTAGGCAGAAACCAGAGCGCACTGTGCAGAGAGCAAGTTTTCTAAGAGCCTGCTTGGATTTCCTTGCCCATGATGATCAAGAGTACTTCTGAACTATAAAGGATACTTGCCAGCATTCTGTGGGTGAAGTTGATGCGCTTGTTCACAGTGAGCTTTAATTTACTATGCATTGTGATTTATGAAATGGGATTCAGCTTCATAGTTTAGTCTTTTTAAATGAGTATGTTAGATTTCTATGCCCAGTGCTCTATTTTTTATTTACTACTTTATGCCATGTTTACTCTGTACTCTGTGTATGTTAATTCTATCAGGTTTTGTGAAAAATAAAATAAAAAAAAAAAAAAAAAAAAAAAAAAAAAAAAAAGACAGTAGATTAAAGTGTGCACTGCTTTAAGTTTTTAATGTTAACCAGTTCCTTTATGTTAACAAATCTCTGTAATGGAATGATTAAACATTCTTAAATTATAATTTAAAAATTTTAACTAGTAGAGTGATAGATTATTTTGATAGTTTGTTTTTTGGTAGTCAGAACAGTCTGAAGGTCTGACCTGAGTTGAGTAAATGTAAATTGTGTCAACAATTTGAGCCAACAAAATAAAAATTACCATCTGTACTGCTTCTGTCTGTAATTGTCTTTTCCTGTGTGATCCAAAAATTGCAGATTTTGCTCCTGCCACAAGTCCTAATACTCGAGTGTTCAGTGAGGTTCCTCCTGATGCTGCTGGTATTCCCAGTGCTGCTCCTCCTGATGCTGCTGGTATTCCCAGTGCTGCTCCTCCTGATGCTGCTGATAACCCCAGTGCTGCTCCTCCTGATGCTGTTGATATTCCCAGTGCTGCTCCTCCTGATGCTGTTGATATTCCCAGTGCTGCTCCTCCTGATGCTGCTGATAACCCCAGTGCTGCTCCTCCTGATGCTGTTGATATTCCCAGTGCTGCTAATCCTGATGCTGCTGATAACCCCAGTGCTGCTCCTCCTGATGCTGTTGATATTCCCAGTGCTGCTCCTCCTGATGCTGCTGGTATTCCTAGTGCTGCTCCTCCTGATGCTGCTGATAACCCCAGTGCTGCTCCTCCTGATGCTGCTGATATTCCCAGTGCTGCTAATCCTGATACTGCCTGTAATGCTTGTCCTGATGCTGCTAATTCTGCTTGTGATGCTACTGATGATGCTTTTGATGCTGCTGATTCTGCATGTGGTGCTACTGATTTTGCTTGTGACGCTCCTCCTGATGATACTGATTTTGCATGTGATAATGCTGATTGTGTTTGTGATTCTCCTCTTGATGAAGCTGACTCTGCATGTGATGCTACCGATTCTGCTGATGCTGATTGTGTTTGTGATGCTCCTCCTGATGCTGCTGATTCTGCTTGTGATGTTGCTGTTTCTGCTTGTGATGCTGCTGATTCTGCTTGTGATGTTGCTGTTTCTGCTTGTGATGCTGCTAATTCTGCTTGTGATGTTCCTCCTGATGCTAGTGATTCTGCATGTGATACTGCCGATTCTGCTTGTGATGCTTCTCCTGATGATGCTGATTCTGCATGTGATGCTACTGATTCTGCTTGTGATGATACTGATTCTGCATGTGATGTTGCTGATTCTGTTTGTGATGCTTCTCTTGATGATGCTGATTTTGCATGTGATGATGCTGATTCTGCTGGTGATGCTGATGATTTTGCATGCGATACTACTGATTCTGTTTGTAATGCTCCTTCTGTCAAGGCTGATTCTGCATGTGATGCTACTGATTCTGCTTGTGATGATGCTGATTCTGCACGTGATGCTATGGATTCTGCTCGTGATGCTCCCCCTGATGATGCTGATTCTGCTTGTGATGTTACTGTTTCTGCCTGTGATGCTCCTCCTGATGCTGCTGATTCTGTATGTGATGCTGCTGATTCTGCTTGTGATGATGGTGATTCTGCCTGTGATGCTCTTCCTGATGCTGCTGATTCTGTATGTGATGCTGCTGATTCTGTATGTGATGCTGCTGATTCTGCTTGTGATGATGGTGATTCTGCTGGTGATGCTGATGATTTTGCATGTGATACTACTGATTCTGTTTGTAATGCTCCTTCTGTTGATGCTGATTCTGCATGTGATGCTGCTGATTCTGCTTGTGATGATGCTGATTCTGCATGTGGTGCTATGGATTCTGCTCGTGATGCTACCCCTGATGATGCTGATTCTGCTTGTGATGTTACTGATTCTGCATATGATACTCCTCCTGATGATGATGATTCTGCTTGTGATGCTGCTGATTCTGCATGTGATGCTGCTGTTTCTGCTTGTGATGCTGCTGATTCTGCTTGTGATGTTACTGATTCTGCATATGATACTCCCCCTGATGCTGATGATTCTGCTTGTGATGCTGCTGATTCTGCATGTGATGCTGCTGTTTCTGCTTGTGATGCTGCTGATTCTGCCTGTGATACTAGTGATTCTGCTTGTGATGCTTGTCCTGATGATGTTGATTCTGCATGTGATGCTACTAATTCTGCTGATGCTGATTCTGCTTGTGATGCTCCTCCTGTCGATGCTGACTCCGCATGTGATGCTACTGATTCTGCCTGTGATGCTCCTCCTGATGCTGCTGATTCCGCATGTGATGCTGCTGATTCTGCCTGTGATACTAATGATTCTGCTTGTGATGCTTGTCCTGATGATGCTGATTCTGCATGTGATGCTACTAATTCTGCTGATGCTGATTCTGCTTGTGATGCTCCTCCTGTCGATCCTGACTCCGCATGTGATGCTACTGATTCTGCCTGTGATGCTCCTCCTGATGCTGCTGATTCCGCATGTGATGCTACTGATTCTGCCTGTGATGCTTCTCCTGATGCTGCTGATTCTGTATGTGATGCTGCTGATTCTGCTTGTGATGATGGTGATTCTGCCTGTGATGCTCCTCCTGATGCTGATGATTCTGTATGTGATGCTGCTGATTCTGCTTGTGATGATGGTGATTTTGCATGTGATGCTCCTCCTGATGCTGATGATTCTGCTTGTAGTGCTTCTGCTGATGATTCTGCATGTGATTCTACTGATTCTGCTTGTGATGCTACCGTTTCTGCTTGTGATGATCGTCTTAATGCAGCTGTTTCTCCTTGTGATGCTGCTGATTCTGTTTGTGATGTACCTCCTGATGCTGCTGTTTCTGCCTGTGATGCAGCTGCTGCTATTGCTGCTGATCCTGATCCTACAATTAGTGTTGCAGTCGGTAATACATTTCTACACCACTGTACTGCTGCTTTTACTCTATTTACCAGGACTAAAACCCACTGTAGCTTATTTATTGCCCACTGTATTTTATTTACCACCCATTGTAATTGTGCTCTTGCTATTGCTACTACTGCAGCTCCTGCCATTGCTCCAGCTATTGCTGATGCTGTTAGTGATTGTACTCCTACCAATGATCGCAATATTGCTGCTGTTGTTCCTGCTAGGCCTCCTGCTACCGCTATCACTGCTACTGCTCCTGTTTTTGCTTCTGCTTCCCATAGTAATTGTAAAATGCTTACTCCAGCTGCTGCTCCTGCTGCTGCTCCTACTACTGCTTCAGCTATTGTTGTTCCTGCCATTGCTACTACTACTGCAACAACTGTGACTGTCACTGCTATCACTGTTAGTGGCATTTGTTTCCATGTTTCTCGCAATGTGCATTGTAAAGTTCCACTTTGTTCTCCTGCTGCTTCCTCTCCTGGCCCTACAACAATTAAAGGAGTAAGAATTTTTAACATAATTTGTCATCATCACAGAAATACAAACATCTTAAAATTTGCTTAGCATATGCATAGTATAATAATGCTATCCAATTATATAAATGGCATTTCTTACCCATGTTGTCTGACTTTTAATCACCAGGATATGATGACTTAGATCTTCTAATCTCTTTTGTCAAGTTCACATAGGGCCTGTCTGTGGTTTGCGGTACTCTAGGCAAGATCATGATGTAATATTGACATAATATTAATCATAAAAACTGCACTGAAAAAGAAATCACTAAAAACAAGCACACTTAGTACATAGGTTGTTGACAAATTATCCTTTTTTTTCAACATAAAGGTAAAATATGGAAATGTATAAGAAACAAAGTTTATTTTAGGTGCTATGCCACCATTAATTAATTGTTTCAGTATTTGTAATTGCAGTCCACCTAAAAAGTCAAGTCAAAAATGATTGAAAATACAAACAAATCATGCTGTAATTAACATGGTCATAAATTGATAGTTAAATTAAAAAAAATGACAATTGAGTGCTTATCAACTACTCAAAAAACCACATACAAACACTTCAGTCTGACAAAATGTATGTAAAAAGTGTGTACACAAAAAGTGGGACAGAAGTATGTGCAAAAGTACACTGTAAAAAACAAAACAAAAAACAAAAAAACAAAACACAATTTGTTGAGTCAGCTTAAAGTAATTTGTTACCCTGCTGCCTTAAAATTTTAAGTTCAGTCAACTAAAATAAGTTTAGTCAACTTGAAATGTTAAGTTGTACTAAGTAACAACTTGGATATTTGTGTTTGCTAAACTTAACAGATGGGTAAGTAACCCAGCTGCCTTAAAATTTTAAGTTGATTCAACTCAAATATCTAAGTTGTCACTTAGTATAATTTAACATTTCAAGTTGAATAAACTTTTTTTGAGTTGACTGAACTTAAAATTTTAAGGCAGCCAGGTTACAAATGATTTTAAGTTGACTCAACAAATTGTTTTTTACAGTGTATATGGAGGGCAAAACCAAGTAAAATTTAATTTACAGTGTCAGAAAAAAGGGTACAGTTCTGTCGCTGGGGCAGGTACAAAGTGAAAAGCTACAAATATGTACTTTTAAAGTACTAAAATGTACTGTTAATGTACTAATATGTACTGTTTAGGGGTAGGTAAGGTACAAAAATGTACCTTTTCACTTTTGTACCTTAGGGTACTGCCCCAGTGACAGAACTGTACCTTTTTTTTCTGAGAATGTATACAGGGCCAACAAATATAGTGTCATGAGTCAGGCTTCTGTGGCTCCCTCCGATCGCCACCGGAGGGCACCCTCTCCCGAATATTGACTGTTTTTGGACTCCATTTCCCATGTTCCCCGTACCTGGGTCTGATTGCCCTTCCAGGTGTTCCTCATCTCCTCCCCTATTTATACTGCTTCCGGACTCTTTCACTTTGCGAAGTCTTGTATTGCCCCGGCTGCATTTCTGAGCGTTTTTCCCTGTTATTGGATTTTCTGTGTTTGACCTAGGATTGTTTTCTCATTGTTTGATTCTCTGCCGCCTGCCCTTTGGACTCTATTGCTTTGGACTCTGATACTGCTCTGCTAGCCGCCAGCCCCGACACTTCGCCTGCCTGTGACCATTCTTTGTTTCTTCTCTGCTGTCCCTGTCGCTGTTTTCTGACCCCCGCCTGTCTGACCACGTTTTCTCTAATAAAAGCTGCAAATGGATCCTCAGGCTTCTGATCAGTCATTACAGAAGACTTCGCCAGACACCGATCCAGCAGCCGTGTTTCAGCTCACCACGGAAGTGTCAGCGCAAGCTACCATGCTAGCTTCTCATCAACAGCAGCTACAGCATCTCACTACACTCACGGAGGAGCTAGTTAAGATGCTACAGGCCCTTTGCCTCGCTGACATTTCTCCTCAGCCTGCTGTCTCACCGCAACCCCTCTCCACTCCTAGCCACACCACCACCAGCCCTCGTCTAGCATTTCCTGAGAAATTCGACGGATCGGCTGGAAAATGTAAGGGGTTTCTCATGCAATGTTCTCTGTTTGTATCGCAGCAACCGCAGTTATACCCCACTGATGACAGTCGAATTTCCTTTGTATGCTCGCTACTGACTGGAAGAGCTCTGGATTGGGCTACAGCATTGTGGGAAGGTGAACACACCACATTTCCCTCATTTACCGTCTTTTTGCAACGCTTTCGGGAGGTGTTTGATCACTCGGCTTACGGAGAGGAGGCGGGTGAGCAGCTCCTCACTCTGCGTCAGGGACGCGGCACCGCAGCGGATTATGCCCTCACTTTTCGCACCCTCGCAGCCCAGACGGGTTGGTCGGATGACCCACTGAAACTGCTGTATCGTAAGGGATTAACATCGGAACTGCAAAGCGAGCTGGCCTGCCGCGATGAGGGTAAATCTCTCGATGAGTTTATTGAACTGTCTATCCGTATTGATAACCTCGCCCGCTCTCGACGACCACCGCGCTCTGTTACAACGCCTCATCTCCCTACCGCTGCCACTTCGGAACCCGAACCCATGCAAGTCGGATTCACTCACCTCACTGCTGAGGAGCGTGAGCGGAGAATTCGACAACATCTCTGTCTGTACTGTGGACAAGAGGGTCATCTACGGGCTGCCTGTCCCATCCGTCTCTCGCCTCGAAAAACCAATGCGGTGAGTTCTAAACGTTCTAATCAAACTGCCTTCGATATTCCTGTAACTCTGATGTTTCATGATAGAACGATCACCGCTGCAGCCATGATTGATTCTGGTGCCGCTGGCAATTTCATTGATATTCAATTTGCTAATGTTCATAATATTCCTCTCGTCGCATGTGGTTCCCGGGTGGCAGTGGCAGCGCTAGATGGTCGCCCCCTGGGGAGAGGCGAGGTTAAGTTCATCACCGATGACATCACTCTCAAGACGGGCTTGAAACACACTGAGAACATCCGTCTGTTTGCCATCGACTCGCCTCTTAACCCCATCATTCTGGGAATGCCGTGGCTCGAGAGACATAATCCTCGCATTTCCTGGGCGGCCAGAAAGATTCTCCAATGGTCCGATCACTGTAACCAGAACTGTCTTCCCTATGAGACCATCACACCTCCTCAACAGATAACCATCCAACCATCTGCTACACTCGAACTACCTGCCGAATACCTCGACCTGGCAGAAGCCTTCAGCAAGACCAAGGCCTCCAAACTGCCCCCTCACAGACCTAACGATTGTGCCATTGAACTCATTCCAGGGTCCCTACCACCCAGGGGAAGGATTTTCCCCTTATCTCAACCTGAATCTGAAGCCATGAAAATGTATATCGAGGAGGAACTGGCTAAGGGGTTCATCAGACCATCCACATCTCCAGCTTCAGCGGGGTTTTTCTTCGTTAAAAAGAAGGACGGGGGTCTTCGTCCCTGCATTGATTATCGTGGTCTCAACGACATTACCATCAAGTACCGCTACCCCCTACCACTAGTCCCATCGGCTCTGGAACAGCTTCGTTCAGCCCGTTATATCACCAAATTAGATTTACGCAAAGCATACAATCTCATCCGCATCCGGGAGGGCGATGAATGGAAGACGGCTTTCTCTACTACCACTGGCCACTACGAATATTCCGTTATGCCCTTCGGCCTGGTCAACAGTCCATCGGTGTTTCAGGCCTTTGTCAACGACGTATTCAGGGACATGCTCAATCGATGGGTCATAGTCTACATTGACGACATACTGATTTTTTCAGACACCCTAGAATCACACATACAACATGTCCGGGCAGTATTACAAAGACTCATCGACCACCAACTCTACGCCAAGTTCGAAAAATGTGAGTTCCACCGCACTGTTACCTCCTTCCTCGGCTACATTATCGGCTCAAAGGGGGTAGCCATGGACGACAAGAAGGTCCAGGCCGTTCTCAATTGGCCTCCACCCACATCTGTCAAGGAACTGCAACGATTCTTGGGATTCGCTAACTTCTACCGGCGTTTTATAAGAAACTTCAGCTCTGTTGCAGCTCCGCTTACGTCTCTTCTCCGGGGAGGAAGTAAAAGGCTTGTGTGGACACCTGAGGCTGAGAGGGCTTTTCAGCAGCTGAAGGAACGGTTTACTTCGGCTCCCATCCTTCACCATCCAGACCCCGAGCGGGGGTTTGTGGTCGAAATTGATGCTTCAAACACTGGCATAGGGGCTGTACTCTCGCAACGTCAGGGCTCTCCAAACTTTCACCCACCGAGCAGAATTACGACGTGGGAGACCGTGAATTACTCGCCATGAAGGCGGCCTTTGAAGAATGGCGGCATTGGTTGGAGGGAGCCAAGGAACCATTCATTGTGCTGACCGACCATCGCAACCTTGAATACCTCAGGTCAGCCAAACGCCTCAACCCACGTCAGGCCAGATGGTCTCTCTTCTTCACACGTTTTGATTTCCGGGTCACATATCGTCCAGGCTCCAAGAACACAAAAGCCGACGCACTTTCCCACCAATTTGAATCCTCCACTGCACCCTCCGACCCTGAACCCATAATAGCACCTTCCCTCATCCTCGGTCCCATACAGTGGGACATCATGACCGAGATTACAGAAGCCCAAGACAACGAACCGCCACCGCCAGAATGTCCTCCTGAGCGCACATACGTTCCTAGGGCTCTCCGTCAACGTGTGATGCAATGGGTACATGATTCCCCCAGCTCTGGTCACCCAGGAATTACCGCTACCATCCATCTTGTTACCAACCGTTTCTGGTGGCCCTCACTCCAAAGAGACACTACGGAGTTTGTTCGCAACTGTCCTGCCTGCAACATATCCAAATCCTCTCACCAACGGCCTGCCGGTCTCCTGCAGCCTCTTCCAGTTCCCCAACGCCCTTGGTCACACATTGCCATTGACTATGTTACCGATCTACCTGCCTCACGTAACTACACAACCATCCTCACTGTTATAGACCGGTTTTCCAAATCATGCCGACTGATACCCCTAACCAAACTGCCCTCTGCTTTTGAAACCGCCGAAATATTGATGGAACAAGTCTTCAGGTTCTACGGCCTTCCAGAGGACATTGTCTCTGACCGAGGACCCCAGTTTACCTCTCGTGTCTGGGCTGCATTTTGCAAACATCTCAACATCAATGTTAGCCTCACCTCAGGATACCACCCGGAATCCAATGGACAGGCAGAACGCCTTAACCAAGAACTCACCCGCTTCCTCCGCACATACTGTCACAACAACCAACAGGATTGGAGCCGCTACCTGTTATGGGCGGAATATGCTCAGAACTCCCTCCGCAAGCCATCCACTGGTCTCACACCCTTCCAATGTGTCTTAGGCTTCCAGCCGCCTCTCTTTCCCTGGTCTGGAGAACCCTCAGAATTACCATCTGTTAATGACTGGCTACAAAGGAGTGAGGAGACCTGGAACATGGCTCATGTCCACCTTCAAAGAGCCATTAGAAGGGCACAGGAACAGGCCGATCGCCATCGGAGACCGCATCCAGCTTATACCCCTGGTCAGTGGGTCTGGCTCTCCTCACGAGATCTTCGCCTCCGACTTCCCTGTCGCAAGCTCAGTCCCAGGTACCCATTCAAAATTCTCCGAGAAAGCCCTCCAGTTTCATATCGTTTAGAATTACCTGCCCATTACCGTATCTCACCCACTTTCCATGTGTCTTTGCTTAAGCCCGCCGGTGCTCCGAGAGGAGGGAGATCCAGGAGGAAGCTGTCATGAGTCAGGCTTCCCTTGGTGGATAGCGAGGAGGCTTACCAGGTGCACGAAATCCTGGACTCTCCACCGGGGGGGGTACTTCAGTCCTCATAGACTGGGAGGGGTATGGCCCGGAGGATTGATCTGTTTTTTGACTCCATTTCCCCCATGTTCCAGCCCCTCGACCTCGTGGGAGACCTGGGTCTGATTGGAGCCCTTCCAGGTGTTTCTCTCCCTCCGATCTCCTCCATTTCCCATGTTCCCCGTATGGGTCTGATTGCCCTTCCAGGTGTTCCTCATCTCCTCCCCTATTTATACTGCTTCCGGACTCTTTCACTTTGCGAAGTCTTGTATTGCCCCGGCTGCATTTCTGAGCGTTTTTCCCTGTTATTGGATTTTCTGTGTTTGACCTAGGATTGTTTTCTCGTTGTTTGATTCTCTGCCGCCTGCCCTTTGGACTCTATTGCTTTGGACTCTGATACTGCTCTGCTAGCCGCCAGCCCCGACACTTCGCCTGCCTGTGACCATTCTTTGTTTCTTCTCTGCTGTCCCTGTCGCTGTTTTCTGACCCCCGCCTGTCTGACCACGTTTTCTCTAATAAAAGCTGCAAATGGATCCTCAGGCTTCTGATCAATCATTACATATAGGGCCTACATATATCCTACATATATTCTTTTTATTATTTTAAATATAAAGAATTTAAATGTACCTCTTAGAAAGCAGAAATTTAGTAAATAGATTAGTTTGGTTAATGTACAGATGAACTGCCAACACTTTTTTTGCATCTCTGTGTTGGCAGTGTTAGTGCCGTTGTTCAGGTGACAAGCCTTTGGCAACAGAAGTGGTGTTTCTGGCATCCACATCTTTATACTGTATACAGAAAGCATCTCTAATAGCCACAAAGTAGCTCTTTCTTTGACCTATTTTTTTGCATTTCCAACAATTTAAGCACTTTTCAGCACGTTTTGGAATCTGTGTATAATAAAACAGTACTCGATATACCAGTGATGCTAAGTGACATTAATAGATTATGCAGATTACTTTACTATGGTGTTTGTGTGCAGTGGCCTGGAATGATCAATCGTATGATGGCACACAGTAGTCTTATAGACAACTGAGTAAATGTCTCTTGTCTGTCCTGCAAAAACAATACATTTAGAAATAAATATGCTAATTAAATTAAGCCCAGCTTTTAGAATAGGACATAATTTTGATACTTAATATAATTAAAAAGATTCTTTAGTACTTCTTAAGATAGTCTGTGTGCTCAAATGTGCTATTTTGGGACACCATGAATATGAACTAAAATGTGCTTTTAACATACTATCTCTGCATTTAAAAAAAAAGTATTTAGTTACCATTGGTAGTACACTTGAACACATCTTTCATACACTATACACTCAAGTGTACTACGAGTGGAGTTCACTTATCAAAGAAAGGCTTTATTTGCCAAGTAAGAATCTACTAAGATCATCAAGGGAATACTTTGAATCTGAAGAATCTGTTTGAATCTGATTAAAAGAAGCGTGCATTTATAATGACGCTGTTGACTTGTAAAGTGATCGACTGGAATCTCTTTTGAGGTCCAAGAGCCACCATTTATTTATATTTATATATTACACAAACAGGACATGCCATACTAAAAGATTTTGTTTGGTTGTATTTTGGTTTCATGACATTTTAAGAAGTCTTTTTCCAGCATGCAGATTATGTTAATTTGATGTGTAAATAGAGTGATAAAATGTCTCAAAAAGTTGTGGTTTGGTCTGGTTTTGTTTTTGTAGTAAACACATATTTACTTTTGTATTAACTACTTAATGAAAGTTTACCAGGCTCATATTTCTATTCTAAAACATTTTATTTTTGTTAGACTGTTCTTAAATTTAGGTGTAATTCCCTGAGAAAGTTCCAATAAAACTAGCAGAACAAAAATAACAAAAATTACTAAAATAATAAATGTAAATTTTAAAAAGTCAAACCTGTCGGAATCTGGATTCCAAGCAACAAACTGATTTTTAGCCAGATAGTATGTCGCAGATTGTCTTGTCTTAGTCAGAAAGGATCTGTAGGTTAGTGAGATCTCACAAGTTTGTTATTTCCAAGGGTGCTGCTACGGTTTCCCGTCTGACCAGCATATTTTCTGTGGTCTGAGAAAGGAGAGGGGAGGGGAAGTGTACTGTTATGGGACTCCTGGTTTTCCCTTTCCAGTAAATCACATGATATTAAAGAAACGGACAATAGTAGAGGGTCTGGGAGGGGCAAGGGCAGTTTAGTGGATAGTCTCACTATAGGACTTGTGGAAAACTATGTCAGTTTCTTTTTCTTTCTTTCCTTCTTTCTTTCTTTCTTTCTTTCTTTCTTTCTTTCTTCTAGTCGCTTTGGTACGTTTCTCAGATCAGAAAAGAAATTCTAAAAACTGCTTGTTTAACCTTCACATATAGTCACTTGTGCATATCATAAAAGTAACTTGTCATTTGCTTTTGCACATTCATGCTGTTGATTATGTACAGTTGTCTACTGTTTTCTACATTATCATTTGCTTATATCATGTTGATCCAAATATATTATTCTGGTTCTCTGTTGAATAGTCTTAATCCACAAAACATCTAGGCATTTGTTCATTGATTAAGTCATTCAGTGAAAAATGGTTGAAGTTGAATAGTTGAATTTCCATACATTTCTATTTGATTTTTTAAATTTATTTGTTTATTTATTTATTTTTTGTAAATGTGTTCTGAATTGATGAATTGTGCAGGTGAATCTTGAATTATATGGGGAATGTAAGAAGCTAGATCAACCAGTGATCAACCAGCTCTATAAAAGGGTATAGAGGCCGACAAAGAGGCCAAGGATGTAGCCATGTTTCTGACACACACATATGTGTGTGTGTGTGTGTGTGTGTGTGTGTGTTTGTGTGTATACATATTCTCAATCATGACCTTACGAGTCATTTTTCATTTGTGGTGGCAGTTGGTGTTCCTCTACTCTACAACAGTTGAAATAAACTTTAAATACCAATAAATCATAAAATATTTGCATGTTTGTATTCTGTAGGGTAAACAGTGAATGGAAAAAAAAAATGCCTTTATTAATTTGTAGAAATATGGTGTACTGACAGAAAATCTGTTAAATAACTTAAAAAGTTAAACATTTAAAGATAATTAAATGTTTAACTTTTACACCCCAATAAAGTACATTTTTCAAGTTGCCAGACATAACTAAAAATAATGCTGTCCATTTAAAATGAAGAGAAAATCTCTTTTTTTACTATTATCTAAAATTTCTATAAGGACATTTACTGTTGTGTTATGAATAATAAAACACACATTTATATATTAAACTACAAGTATGAGATTAGAAATTTAAAAAAAGTGAAAAGGACCTTAAGATAAATGCTTCAGATAAATAAAGTTTTGAACTGCAAATTATCTTGACATTCATTTGACACTGTCCTGTGACATCCTATGACGTGATTAAAGAGAAAAAGCTAAAGGCACAAGAAAAAAGCTAAAATGACGACGTTGAAGACAGAAAAAGACATTTCCATAAAACCAAGAAAAACAAAACAAAACAATTCACAGTATTCTAAAACAGAGATAAAGGCATTGCATTATTATAAGGAAAATTATAAGAAGAACTCAGATAAACCATGGGTTGTCATAGTCGTGTGTTTATTAGTCACATTGCATCAATGAAAGCAGTTAAATCTTTTGTTTATTAAGCTGCAGCGACCGTGTTTTCTTCGGGTGTATTTGAAGTTTCCATGTGAGAGCACACTCTGGCCTTCGGATGGAGATTTACTGCTGATAACAGAACCGTGCTTCATTGAAAGATATGCACGACAATGGCAGCTTTTGATTAATCACGATTGCGATTTCATTTTGATTTATCGTGCAGCCCTAACTTTTAACATAAACTTTTGTGTATTTGTCAGTTTAAGCGCAGTTTATTTGATTTCAGCATGACAGACATGATAATCAAAACCAAACAGATGTTTTTTGGTGGAGTATTTGAGGTATGAGCTGTAAAGGCACAATCCTATTCTGGAAAAGGGGGCGGGGAGCAGCAGCTCATTTGCATTTAAAGAGACATGCACAAAAACAGCATGTTTCTGCTTCCACTCAAAATGGGCATTTTCAAAATGATATAATAAATGGTCCGTGGAGTAGGAGGATCTTGAGCTGAAACTTCACAGACACCAGAAAATGGGCATAATAGGTCTCCTTTAAGCAGTACATACATTAAAGTATTGAATGAAAAGTTTTCTGAAATGCCTGTGTATTTGATAAATGTTGCATTTAATTAATTTAATCTGTGATAAAGTATGAAAATGTTCAACATCATGTCTCTGTTTTCAGCTCCTCGACTGCAAGCAGCAACTCTCGCTTATATCATTAAGCACAGCTTCAAATTGAACAAGCATAAACTTAACAATGTTGAGTTAATTTAACACTGGATTTTCTGCTGTGCGTTGAGACTGAAGGCCTTGATTAGCTGATCCAAGTGTTTAATTAGGGTTGGAGCTAAACTGTGCAGGATAGTGGTCCTCCAGGAGCAGGTTTGGGCACCCCTTACCTATAGGTAATATATTACTAGAAACGGGGCACTGAAAAAATTGTTTGGCAGTGTATAAAAATATCACAGACAGAAGTGGAGAGACAAGTGCAACAGGGTTTTTATTAAACAGGTTTGCAGTAGGAGTGAAGTGATGCAAGCAAGTAAGCATCTTGTAATTTGAGTGGGTAACTTATGCATAAGAATATAAACAATGCCCCTTTTACTTCCTAGGAGTGACCAACGAAGACAGGAAGGAGGCTGGTGAATATGCCAAACTTGCAAGACGTCCAGAGACTAGCAAGATGTCCAGGTAGTGATTTTGAGGAGAGATCAATGAGAATAGACACAGTGGATCAAGTATAAACATATTATCATGTTTACAAGACACTTGTTTATGTTTATAGTGCAAGCTTCCATTTTACTGGAACATTGTGTGCATAGTTTCTCTACTTTCATTTTAGATCTCGTCCAACCACATTCCTAAACGTGAACTTTCCTAAAAGTTCAGTGCTTGTTCTACTTTATAAAAAAAAAAAAAATCACGATTATTTAGATTGTTTTAAAATTATTTTTCCACATAGTACATGTTTGTGCTGAAAAAAAAGATTAAACGTTATAGAAATTCAATCATAATTAATAATTGTGTGATGAAATGAAAATGTTGAGTATGTCACTGAGCTTCTGTATTTGGATATATACCTTTTTTAATGTTCATTATGTGATTCCATGTGTTGATATAGTTGATATTTTCGATGTACATCAGTGAGTCTCTCTCACATATGCTCCAGTCTCAATCATGATTAAGTTATTACACTGCGCCGTAACATGATTTATATTACTGTGTGGTGTAGTTTGTAATGCTAGTACTATTAAAGTATGCAGAGTTCATAATCAGTTCATCGTATTTTAGACAAATTTGTCATCTAAACAGTGTAGTCTTTAACTTAAACACTGAAATAAAAGTTAAAAGTCACACCCTGCAGAAAAACTTGTTTCTCAGGTATGTAATCAGGAAGGTATATAAACTCCTCCTCTTAAAAGAAGAAACTCGACTGTTGAGTTACAGTGCATATCATCTCTCTGTCTGTGTTCATATGCAGTAAAATGGCAGAAGCCAGTATCTCATGGGCTGAGGATCAGTTCAGCTGTCCAGTGTGTCTGGATCTGCTGAAGGATCCAGTGACGATTCCCTGTGGACACAGTTACTGTAAGAGATGCATCTCAGACTACTGGGATCAGGATGATCAGAAGGGACTCTACAGATGTCCTCAGTGCAGAAAAACCTTCACACCAAGACCAGCTTTAAGTAAGAATGTGGTGTTTGCTGAAATGGTGGAGAAACTCAAGACAATGAGACTCCCATCTGCTCCTGTTCCTGCTGCCCCTGCTGCTCCTGCAGTTCATCACACTGGATCTGAAGATGTGCAGTGCGACTCCTGCACTGGAATTAAACAGAAAGCAGTGAAGACGTGTCTGGAGTGTCGAATCTCTTACTGCCAAAATCATCTTGAACAGCATGAGAATCTCTTCAGAGGTAATAAACACAATCTGATTGATGCCACTGGACGAATACAGGACATGATGTGCACTCGACATGGTAAAATGCTGGAGATTTACTGCCGTACCGACCAGCAATGTATCTGTATGCTGTGTTTGGTGGATGAACACAAAAATCATGACACTGTATCAATTGGAGTGGCAAGAGCAGAGAAACAGGTACTGCTCCTTACCCTATCTCTTAAGTGAGAGTTAATGTTGTTTCTCTTTTGTGATTTTTCTCTCAATCAGAGATAGATAGACATGTTTATGATCGAATAAATTCAGACTGAAATGACTAACAATAAATAAAAAATGTGTTTACAAAAATATTTATTAATTTAATTATATATCTTTTTTCTGCAGACACATTTTGAGGAAACACAGAGAAACATTCAGAAAACAATCCAGCAGAGAAAGATAGATCTAAGGCGGATGAGAGAGGCTGTGGAGTCCCATAAGGTGAGTTTGGATAAGTTTGAGAGCTCTTTCACACTCCTAAAAATAAACGTTCCAGGAAGAAACAATGCTGTAGAAGAACTTTCGGTTCCCCGAAGAACCTTTCAGTGAAAGGCTTTTTAAAAATTATATGACTTACATGAACTGTGAGTTATCTAATTGATGATTGATTGTTTTTTTTTTTTTAACCAACTGCATGAGAAGGATGGCAGGATTAACCATCTGGCCTAAAAACAAAGACTTATATACGTCACATCGTAATGAAACACGAAATAGTTAAAGAGAGTTTGGACGCTAAATAGGAAAATAATCTACCGCCTGCAGATCACATTTCATTTTATAGCACATTTTTATACTACACTTCATTTCAAAGAAGCTTTGCATAAAATAATTTTGATACAATTGGTTTCGATATTCCACATATTATCAAGTGGCCAGCATTTTGAGACCTGCAATAGATGTGAAGGACTGGTTTATACTCTGCTCGTCGGCATGAGCGCGAAGGTGCACGCTGCAAAAATGATGTCCTCGTGGTGTGGGTAGTCATGAGCGAGACCCCATTTCAGCATTTTTTTTTTGTAAATTTGCGTGCATCTCTGCTTCTGAAGATGCACAACTTCAAGCCGAATCTGGCGAGCAGGTATGTCTGTACCATCAGGCACCCAGTTTGCGCTTGTCTAAATTAATTGCTTGCAAAATGAGCCTACAATAGCAGAAATAAACATTTTAAATTAAAATAAAGGTCCATGTTTAATAACAGAAAAAATAAAAAGTTTAATAATGTTTAATAAATATGAATGGAAAACCTACAGACCTCTGGACCCTATGCTATGTGTTAAGTTTTTTTTCCCCCCCCAGTAATTAAATCTTCTGTTATTTCAGATATTCAGTTTCAGATATTCAGCAAAGAAATATAGATGTTTCCTAATAATATTTCCTAAGGATAGCATATACAGGGTGAAAGGCAACGGTCCTAGTACTGAGCCTTGTGGTACACCATCCTGAAATTGAGAATATTGAAAATCAGATAAGTATGATTTGAACCATGTTGAAGGTGACTTATTATGCCCCTTTTTACAAGATGTAAAATAAACATCTGATGTCTCTGTGTATGCTCAAAATACCCTACAGATAATTTTTTATAGCTTGTTAAAATTACCACCTTTATGGCATGAGTCAAAACGCAACATTTTCTTGTCTGTCTCTTTAAATGCAAATGAGCTGGGGCATGCCATTACGAACTTTATAAGCCCCACTTGTGATTATGAGCTCGACAAATTCAAACAACCCAGGCTCATTAGAAATACGTGCCTCTACATACATTTCTGCAACACCGTAATTACGTACCTTACTGCACGTTTCGTGGCAGTTTCAAATGAAATGTCCAGAGAGTGGCGCTAAAACACACGTTCAATACGTGACCTTGGCACGTTTTTATTACGTTGGTACAGGCACGTATTGCTGTATTTTTATTATGCTGCTTGAGGTACGTATTCCAGCTGTTCAGAATTCAAATATCCAGGGCGTTTCGCTAAAGGTTAATGCTCTGTCTTATTGGAGATATCCCCTACACCAAACCCAACCCTAAACCTAACCGATAGTGTTAACAAATGCAAAACTGATTAAAATATGTATTTTGTGATGTAGCCGTGCTATTTTAATTTTCTCATTCAGATTTCAGCTGTTTTGTCGAATCGTATTTTCATTGATTCGAACCGGAGCTCATCACGTAAGTGCAACGCCGTATCGCGTGAGCTACCGAGCAAACTGACTGCATTGGAAAACTCATATATATGAAGCTGTATATGTGACGACACCGTTCTAAAGTATCAATTTTCATATCGCGCAGGATGTTAAAATTGTTTTAAAACCATAATATAATATTCAGCAGTAGTAATCGTCTGAAAATTAGGCTTTATTAATCAAAACTCTGCTTGTAAATCATACTATGTGTGAAAAGGAATCAAAGTTACTGCCTCTAGCGTTCATTTTAACCAGAAATTGCAGTGATTCGTACATATAGGTACGTTTTTTCAGGTTTGCAGAAATGTATGTAGAGGCACGTATGTCCAATGAGCCTGGGTTGCTTAGTAACGCGTGAAGGCAGCATAAATGAAAACAGGTGGAGACAATGGTAGTTTTAGCAACATTCGCCTTACAGAGTGCCAAGTGCTTTCAGAAAGGCAATTTGGAAAACAAACACGTAACTTTGTCTGGCGCTAATGGTCGCACACAAAGCGTTGCTATTGATCCCTAAACATATAGGGGACTTCACAGATTTTTTTCCCAGGACATTTTACTTCTATAATAAAATTTAACCACAGTGTCCTCAGCAGCTAGTCTATGGAGACTAATGTGTTTGTTGGTGCATCAGAAAACACAGTACTTGTAAAGCCTCTTTGGCACTGACATTGTATATTTTTGCCATTATAGGCTGGTTGTTTACACACACTGCGGCCACACAACTGTGTTTTGCATAATAGGTCCCCTTTAATGGCAGTAGAATTTTCACACTTTTTTTAACACCATAAAGAATCTTTTGCACAATAGGAAAGTTCTTCTTGGAACCCTACACTAATGAAAAACCAATGGAGCTCTATGTCTGTGTGAGGTGCTATTATGAGCTGATTGTAATGTGTGTCCTATATCAGCGCTCTGCACAGACAGCAATGGAGGACAGTGAGAGGATCTTCACTGAACTCATCCGTTCCATTGAAAAGCGTTGCACTGAGGTGAAGCAGCTGATCAGAGATCAGGAACGAGCTGCAGTTAAACAAGCTGAAGAAAGACTGGCGCGACTGGAGCTGGAGCTCGATGAGCTGAGGTGGAAAGAGAATGAACTGAAACAGCTTTCAAACACAGATGATCATATTAATTTCCTCCAGGTAACAGAGATCTTCTTAAACACTGGATTGAAATACTGGCTTCTCTAGTTAGAGTTTATATTTTTGTCTTTGTGACTATAGAGTTGCCCGTCTGTCTCCCTCTCTGGATCTACAGACAGCTTCACTGTCAGTTCTCATCCTAATTTTGATGAGGTAGTGAAGTCTGTCTCTCAACTCAGAGACAAACTGCAGCAGTTCTCCACGGATGAAATCGAAAGGTTATCTAAAACAGGTAATGCTGTTTTGCTCAGAAAAGAGTTGAGCACTTTTCTTTAATTTTTATTTAATTAAAGGGCTTGCACTGATGCACATATATTCTTTGGTGTTCATAGTAAAAACCGTCCAAGTCATTGTCCCGATTCATCAATTTACGACTAGGAAGGAGTTCCTACAATGTGAGTTACAATGAAAACACACACAAACACTTGTGATCACTGGGAAACTGTCTGTGCTAAATAAACGTGATGGTCTTACCAGGGGTTCATGATGGATGTTGATGCTTGTTATATTAGATGTTATATTATTGATGTAAAGTCATGAGTAATTGTGTGTTTATCTCCAACAGATTTCCGTCTGTTGACTGTGGATCTGAACTCAGTGAATTATTGGCTCCGTCTGTTTGAAGAAAACACTGTGATCACCAGCTCTGACACACGGCTGTCGTATCCTGATCATCCAGACCGGTTTGAATCTTGGACCATGGCGCTGTGTAGAGAAAGTGTGACTGGACGCTGTTACTGGGAGGTGGAATGGGCTGGCGATGGGAGATTAGGAGTAGATATAGGAGTGACATATAAGAGCATCAGAAGAAAGGGAGATGGTCCTGAGAGTGCAGTTGGACGTAACAATCAGTCCTGGAGTTTATTCTGCTCTCCAGACTACTGCTCATTCTGGCACAACAACGTTGAGACTGTCCTTCCTGTAGTCAGTATCTCCAGTAGAATAGGAGTGTATGTGGATCACAGCGCAGGGATTTTGTCCTTCTACAGCATCTCTGACACAATGAGTCTCATCCACAGAGTCCAGACCACATTCACTCAACCGCTCTATGCTGTGTTTGGATTTGATAAACAGACAGCGGTAAAACTGTCTAACAGAATAAATAATCCAGATATTCTACAGATTCTTAATCCAAATATTCTACAAGCTTTGTTACTTCACAGAATGATGATGTCATGAGGTGTATTTTCTAATTGGAAATACCACTAGTGAACAAGCTAGATATTTTCAAAGGGTTTTCAAACTTTTGTATATAAAAAGTGATGTATTTTCCTACATGTTCATAATACACAAGCCTGTCATTTATCTTTTGCTGACAAAGTTGTTTGTTTTAAAATAAATTGTTTAGTTTTTGCATTACTGGAACATTCTGTGCATAGTTTTTCTCTGACCACAGATAAAGACATCTCTAACATCTCGTCCAACAGGATTTGTTGTTATCTGAAATCTGATGCTTCTGCTACTTCCAGATCATCAGTATGAACATATTTCAGATTTTTAGGCTGTTTTTATTGTGCTATTATCTCTCATACACTGTAGAAAAAAAATAATTTGGCATATGTACACAATTAAAATGGTTTCTTCTGACAGAATTTAATGTAATATTGTATTGTATTGTATTTTTTTCCTTGATGCTAATGACAACTATTAAATAATTCATTTTTATCCTATAACACCTTCAGTTGTGCTGACTCTGCACACAGTTTTATTACACTGCAAAAAAGGCTTACCTTACTTAGTGTTTTTGTCTTGTGTCATGGTTCGCAGGCAAGACAGAATGCAGGAGATGCGGAGAAACGTTAAACAGTCTTTATTAATGAAACACAGGGGATGATCCACAAAAGAGGCTTTGGAAAACACAACAACGAGTAGAACCGACAAAGAGGAATGCACAGACAGGAACTTATGTGCATGGGATAATGAGGGAACACAGCTGAACCAAATGGGAGTTAACCATACTAAATAAGAACAGGAAAATGACCATATAAGGGAAAACAAGAACAGAAACAGGGATAAAACAAAACAGGTGCATAGTTTGTCTTGTTTCTAGTCAAAATTTCTACAAATTATTAAATCAAGATGCATTTGCTAGACAAGCAAAATGACATAAGATAAAATGAAATCGAAAGGTTATCTAAGGCAGGTAATGCTGTTTTACTCTCAGAAAGAGTTGAGCACTGCTCATTAAATATAAAATGGTAGTACCTTAATTTTTGATAAGCAAAATGATGTAAGATATTTAGACATTTAAAAAATCTAAAGTGAATTTTGCTTAAAACAAGTAAAATGATCTGCCAGTGGGGTAAAGAAAATACTGTTAAAACAAGATTATTTTATAATGTTCTAGTAATGTCAGTATTTTAATGTGAACTTGTTTCATTTGAGTCCACTAAAAATGCATTTGTTGAAGTTAAATAAATTACATTGAACACAATTATCAAAATCAGAAACATCAAGTTAACTTAAATTTCTCAGAGATATCTGCTAGCTAACAACAGCACACATGCATGTACAACTGGAATTAGCTACAATATTCACTGCATACAGACGCAGTTACTGCCTTTTAAATAAAGCATTTGCTTTTATGTGAGACTTTCATTAATACGTAGATCAGGTGACATACGGGAAACAGAAAAGGCTTGTTGGAGATGCTTAGGCAGTGTGCAGGCCAGTGTTGTACTAAGTATGAATGAAAAAATATATTGTTTTTGCAAAAATAAAATACTGATAGTAGGGGAGAGGGGGGTGAGTTGAGCCCGTTTTTAATTGCAGTGTATTTAAAGTGAGCCGAAAACAGTAAAGTGTCCATTTTAAATATGCACATACATTTCAGGATGTGGTGCATGCTTGGAAATAGTCCAAACTAAGCTGCTTTGAAAATGATATTATTAATATTATTTATTTATTTTGAGCCAAGTGGGCTCTTGGCTCATCTTGCCCCCAGTAAGAGGAAAATTGAACCTATAGGGAGAGGAAACATAGTTATGGTGTGTAGATATTCTTAGTGATCTTTCAGTGACTTGAGCCTGGTGGAGAAGGAGAGGGAAAGGAGAGAAGGGGTCTCATATATAAGCAAGGAGAGAATTTTGTGAAAGGTGGTGTCCTTTGCCCTTTCTTTGAGATCTTCTTTCCAGATTAGTGAGTTTAATTGTTTTATATCGCAGTGTATGTGATCTTGGTACAACCATCCTACTGCATTTTGTTAATATTTAACCCGAAGAAATCCTGTTGTTCTTTGACCACATCCAAAGGTGATCAGAAACTCCATCCTTATACAACACTTACCAGGAAGAGAATGACTTATTTCTCCTTTCTGTTCTCTCTTGATAAAAGCGAAAACGAATCAGCAGTCAATGAGGAATGATTTTTGTGATTCTCGTGCTTATCCATTTTTTAAACTGTCAGTCAGAAAGTGAAAGTTTAGACAGCTGGAGTTCAAAAAGTAAAAATGGCTTCACTAAATGTATCAGAACTTTATTGTCCCATGTGTCATGAAATCTTCAAGGATCCTGTTATTTTATCATGTAATCACAGTTTCTGTAAAGAGTGTCTTCAACAGTTCTGGAGAACCACGGAATCTCAGGAGTGTCCTGTCTGCAGGAGGAGATCCTCAAACGAACAGCCTCGTCCTAATCTTGAATTAAAACACTCGTGTGAAGCGTTCATGAAGGAGAGAAATGAGAGTCGTTCATCAGGATCTGAGGAGATCTGCAGTTTACACAGTGAGAAACTTAAACTCTTCTGTCTGGAGGACAAACAGCCTGTGTGTTTAGTTTGTATTAACTCACAGAAACACATCAATCACACATTCAGACCCATCAGTGAAGTTGTTCCATCATGTAAGGTAAGACAAATAACTTTTGGTTTGTGTGTAAAGAACAATAAATTGTCACAAACACATTTTACATTTACATTTATTCAGTTAGTAGACGCAAGAAGCGCTCGTAGTACAATGTTTTTATAGAACAGGAAGGAATTAGGGAAAAGGGAAATCCAAGTGATAAAACATCTGTGGCCAGTTGCATAAACTGCTTAGAGTAGTTTTGAAATGTTAGTCATCTATTTTTTTTTCTACTTATTTAAGGTCCTGATACAGCATCTGAATTGGATTCAAGTCACAAGTTATTTCTTCACTAAATAACATTGTAATTTAACATTAACTTTTGTTAATTTATGAATCAGTTTAGCATGGACTATGCACAAAACAAGAAATCAGGATGGGGCAAATACCACTGCACAGCATATTCCTGCATTCTCTTAACTATAATCTGCAGTTTTATATACTTTTATTTTCTTTAACTCAAGGAGGAGCTCAATACTGCAATTAAGACCTTACAGGAAAAAATTAAACACAATGAAAAAATGAAAGGAGAGTTTAAGAAAACCGTTCAACACATCAAGGTAAGGAAACACGATCAAGAGTCATTTCCATTACATCATTATACACAATCATAATTAGTTACATTCAGTAAAATGGATTCCAGTTTGTTGTTTTTGTAAAAGGAAAATGCAATGTAATTCTGGATCTGTTAAATGTTGGGCATCTGAGTTTATCTCAGATATTAATGATGTGTGTTTATTAAAATAATTGAAGTGAATGTGATTTGATTACAGTCTCAAGCTGAGCACACAGAGCATCAGATTAAACAGCAGTTTGAGAAGCTTCATCAGTTTCTCAGAGATGAAGAAGAAGCTACAATCACTGCACTGAGGGAGGAAGAGGAGCAGAAGAAGCAGATGATGGAGGAGAAGCTGGAGGAGATCAACAGACACATCTCAGCTCTTTCACACACAATCAAAGACACAGAGGAGATGATGAAAGCCAGTGATGTCTGCTTTCTAAAGGTCTGATTTCAGATCATGGATTGATTGATTGATTGATGATTGATTGAGTTGTTGATGATAAATTGTGTGTTTGTTCTGCAGGAGTTTCCAGTCTCAATGGAAAGGTGAGTGAACTGCTGGTGTCTCTAGTCTTTCTGCTTCTGATCCAAATCCACTGCAGTTCTGACTCCTGAATGTTTTTCAGAGTCCAGATCTCACAGCCGGATCCACAGACACCTGCTGGAGCTTTGATTCATGTGCCACGTTACTTGGGCAACCTGCCGTTCAGAGTCTGGAAGAAGATGCAGGACATTGTCCAAAACAGTGAGTCTGCAAAACATCTGTGCTTTTACACACACACTGGAAATAATGCTTGGGTCAACAGGTTTTACAGTTCTTTTTTCTACATCTACTCAAGTACAGAACAGACTCAAAAGTGTAAAAGTCAAAAGATACATGACTTTCCATTTGGCATTCTTTTGACTGAAACAGAATATGAAATCTAATATTTTGCACTCACTATAAAGAAAAGTTCCCTTAACTATTTATTTTTTTGAACTGACTCGGTTAAGTTGTATTTGTATTAAGTAATTAAGTTTATTAGAAAAAAAAAAAATATAAAGATGTATTTTATTTGTACGTAGTTGATTTCCATCTAAGTCTGTGTTTTAAGTCTGCTTCATTCTTGTTGTCGTATTTCTGTTCTTGTTTTCCTCCTTCCTTCAGTACTATAGACTCTGCTCATGAATTATTAACAGCAGCTGTTATCACTATGGCCAGTTCTACATTGAACACTTCAAAGAGCAGATTGTTTCAGTGTTAGTTTTTAACACCCATGTGTAAAACTCATACATACACCTTGCACTGTACATTTAACACCTGTGATTTTGCAGAAAGTTTACTTGCTCTCATGAAGATTTCAACTCAACTTTATCAAAATTATAAAATTATCAAATAACTAAATTTGTCTGGTTTAGACTTCTTAATATTTCAAGTAAATACAACTTAACCGAGTCAATATAAAAAGATAACTTTTTCACAATCTGTAACAAACTTTATTATGTCTTTCAAGTTGCCTATCTGTCAGTCGTGTCAACGTTGTGTCAAAGTAATGACAATAGGAGTCATACTTGGGTGGCCTAAATGCCTCTGATACTTCAACAAAGGCCATTGAAAATAAATGATTGCTCATACATTTCCTCTGAAAGACGGAAGTGTGCAGCAATTGCTGGAGGATAAGGCACTTTACACCAGTCTCTCTCTCCAACACATTCTCACTCCCAACTCATCACATACTGACGCTTGGTCAAGGGTGGGTTTAGGTGCTCCAATGAAAGTATAACTTTATATGATATTATTAATATTTTTACAAATGAATGCAAACCATTAAATTAAGGCAAACAACTGAAATCAATGGAGGACCCTGCACGTCCAAAAGTGACGCTAAAGGGATACCTTAAGCGCCAAAAAGCGATGCCAAAGGGTCCTGACCAAGCATCGATAAGTGACAAGCTGGGAGTGAGAATGTGTTGCTCTCTCTAGTTGGCATAGATACAGTACGATATCTGTGCTCTTCAGTTAAAAGCAGTTTCCCTAAAAGAGCTAGCACAGACGGAGAGTGTCTTTTTAAAGATACCTTTCCATCTGGACAGCCACCATCTTTGTTTCATCTGTCTGGCCATTCTCGTGTTTTGACCACAGAGAAAGCATTTGTGGACAGTTCATGTCCTCACTGTGAGAACGTGACCATGGCAATGCTGTGGTTATAAATCTCTTTTTTTGGTAAGAGAAGGAGTCACTTTAACTTCTCCCTGACCCAGCCCTTCTGCAATGCGCAAGGCCATGCCAACTAGCATTGAAGGCGATATAAGGGCAAATGAGGGCCCAGCGGAGTTTGTGGATGAGTTAGACAGCTCATCTTACAGTAAGCCAAATTTCTTATTCAGGACTCCAGTTAAGGATGGGCTATCAGTTGCAGCATTGGAGGGTGGGCTGGTGTCATCTGATGCTGAGGATTTTGCTGGACTCTCACCCTTGTGTGCAGCAGCTCAGTCTGACACAGAGTTGGCAGCTATGCTTTCCCAGGCCCCCTCTAGCATCAGGCTGGAGTGAAATACTCTACCCTGTCGCAGCTAGACAACTGGTATCTGGGTTCGGAGTCCGACTCCCATTCCAGTAAGTTTTTTTTACTGGAAGTGTATAAAGTGCTCACAAAGTCATGGAAGGCACCTTTTACTGCCATATGCCGATTCACTGGTTCTTCCATTCTCACTACCCTCAATGGTGTGTCAGCCAGGGGGATACACAGGTTATCCCAGGCAGAGCTTACTATTGCAGTGCATCTATGCCTGCAAAACGTGCCTCCTGGTGGAAACATCCCAGACTCCTGTCCAAGGACTATACGTTTATTATACGTTTTGAGCAATATTGTTTGGGCACTTTCCCATTGAGAATGGGTAACAAATTTCTATCTGTATACTTCAGATCAGCCTTGGGCCCTGTGTCTCACCTGGTTGGCCATTGACAGCAACATTGCCCAAAGTTGCCCGGCAACTGTGCACAGCCAATGACTTCTGTGACATTGCTGAGGACTTTGCCCAGCAGTTCTTGGCAGTACAGTAGCAGAGGGAGGCCATCAAACATATGTTGCCTTGGTATGATTCTACCACCACCTGCAGGCTGCCAAGGTCACACTTTTTGCCTGCCTGTACCAAAGGCTGTCCACCTGTGACCTCTACACCAGCAGCCTGAACCCACAGTCAAACCACAGCATAGAGCTGCACACAGGAAGGAGAGTGCCCTAAGATGGGTGACCCAGGGATGGTAGGAGCTGCTCTTTAAACGCAGCTTTTCCCTCCTTCAACAGGTGGTGGAGTGGATGGAGACTCTTTTGTTTTCAATTCCTTTTCTTTTGCCACTTTCCCAAGTGGTGGCAGTACCCACATTTTCAAAAAAAAAGAATTGCTTCCTCATTCTCTGGGTCACACGGTTCACAGCATGGACATAGTGGACACCTTCTGTGTCTGGCTGTGTATTTCATGTCTTGATTTTGCCTTGAAACAAACCATTTCTTCTGTTTGCTTTTGAGGGTCAGACATATCATTATGAGGTCCTCCCTTTTGGACTCTCTCTGTTACTTGTCATCTTCATGAAAATTCCAGAGGCCACCCTTGGTCTGCTAAGACACCTTACATGACTGGGGCTTCAGGTCATCTGGGAAAAGAGCAAACTCTTCCCAGTGCAGAAAATCTGGACTCAGATTTTATGATGCCACGTCTCAAAATCAAGCACACCCAATCATTGCTGAACGGCCTGAACTCATTTAGGGGCACAACCTACAGAGAGCTCAAGCGCTAAGCTCCCTGTCTTTTAAAATTACCCTCTTGACAGCATTGCTGTGTCCAGTACCTACGCTGTGTGTCTATTTAAACTGCATGCAGAGCTTCAGGTGAGTGTGAGTGTATGAATGTATGAATTTCATACACAGACTTTTACAGTCAACAGCTGAATCTAAAGAGGTCTCCTTTTTTGATTCTTACTTAAACTCATATAATTATCAAGAGTGAACCATGTTTAATGGTATCAGATACAAACAATAAATATGTAATTCAAACATTTGTGTTCCATCAAGAGAAACTGATATTTTGGAAATGCATCGGAATAAAAGCACCTGTTGATTGTGTCTCATCAGCTCCTGTGATTCTGGATCCAAACACTGCAAATCCACATTTCGTCCTGTCTGATGATCTGACCAGTGTGAGATACAGGGGGAACAAACAACCGCTTCCTGATAATCCAGAGAGATTTGACTATTATCCATGTGTTCTTGGTTCAGAGGGTTTTAACTCAGGAACACACTGCTGGGATGTGGAGATTAAAAAGTGTCGACGCTGGAGTCTTGGAGTAACTACAGCGTCAAACAACAGGAAGGGAGATGATTTCTTCAACACTAATATGTGGAGTGTGCAGTATGGACTGTCTGGCTTTGGATTTCCAGTTAAACAGGATCTTGAGCATGTGAGAGTTAATTTGGACTATAACAGAGGAACGGTGTCATTCTCTGATCCTGTAACTAACACTCATCTATATACATTCACTACCACCTTCACTGACGCTGTTTTTCCTTTCTTCTGGTGTTACTGTTTTTCCTCTCTGAGGATCTTCCCATTCAGTAGTTAGAAATCATTACACCTGTAGGTCTGGATCTTCCTGCTTTCATCATGTCTCCAATATTTAATCCATATCACATGAGTAAGAGTGTTGTTGATCTGAATATCAGTACGGCTGTGTTGAGCTACGGCTAATTTCCAGCACTACAACAACTCTGACACTGTTATATTGATTTCATACAACAAAGTAATAAACAGACAGTTAGTAAATGTATTAATACCAAAAAGGCAATGAAAGCTGCTTTATTTGTTATATATGAGACACATTTAAAAACATATCTCTGTTTAACACAAAGTTCACTTAAATTAAAAGTACTTTTTTAAAGTCTTATAAATGTTCAAATTGATAGCTCTTATTATACTGTAATGTGGAATGGTTATAGTTAATAATTGTTTTTTAGGAAAAAATAAATTCATAGAGACATTACTATCACTGATACTTGCCTTCAGTCATAAAATGATGCCATTAAACAAATGTTAAAAAATATGCTGTCTTTGTTTTTTTTTTTTTTTTTTCTACATTAATTTAAAGAATGAATGTGAAATAATGGCAATATAAAAAATATATTTAAAAAAACCTTTAAATTAGCTGTGATTAATCATGATTAATTTCAAGAAATTAATCCTTTGGGATATTATTTTTTTTATCAAATTGTTATGTCTTGAATATGTTGTTAATATCTTTATTTTATGTGCAAAATTTTCATCCACAAGCAAATAAGTGGATTAAATCTCCAAATAAGTGGCTTAAATATTTTCCCTTTTTTCTTGTTGAATTTAAGTTTCTTGATTCATCCATCAGGTTTATAAAAAAGCATTTTTATGCATCGTGAGAAATTATTCAAAGATATTTAACCTTGTTATTGTGCTTTTTTCTGGTGTATGCAAATTCTAGTGTTTTTTTTTTGTTTTTTTTTTTTTTTTGTCATTATGATTGTTTTATGTTGATTTGCCACTCTTTAATATTTAGCTTAAAATAAATGGCATTTCATGAAACTAAGTCTTAATAAAAAGTCTATAATAAAAATGAAAGCTTGGGTTGGTTCTTTTTACCCAATTACCTCGATAATCTGCAATGGAGCACTAATGCTTTTTATTGAACAGAAACATTCACTTAGTTTGAAGTGAACACGTGTGATGTGTCTTCGCAAACTTTAGCATGTTTAGCTCCTCCCTTCAGGTAGTTGTGCTACATTAGATCCCTCTAATTCTGTAATCAACTTTAAATAAGCACTTAAGAATATATTCAAAGAACTGATGCACCAGAAATGACTCTTTTCTTTCCTTCATTTTGTGTTGTATCAGTTTTGATAGCCATTAATTTATATTCTAAACCACCATCAAAAAAAAAAAAAAAAAAAAAAGATCAGTGTCAAATCATGCAGCAAAGGGCCAAAGAACATGTACACAGTAATAAAAACACAGAAACTCCACCCTCTTACAACACTTACCAGAAAGAGACTGACTGATTGTTCCTCGGTCTGTTATGTTCTCCTTTTTTCTGAATTTCTGGGGAGAAAAAAAAATCAAAAAGGAGTCCGTAATCGGTGGAAAATGAATAAAACCACTTTTACAGAGGATTGTTGAGAAGTTTGTTCTGAATAGACAGTAGATATTTGTGTATTCTAGTTATTATTTAGTTTTTTAAAACCATAATTCAAAGATTTAAGTAACTGGATCTCATGGCAACAGTAAAAATGGCTTCACTCAGTGTATCTACAGAAGAACTTTCTTGCCCTGTGTGCTGTGAAATCTTCAAGGATCCTGTTGTTTTATCATGTAGTCACAGCATCTGTGAAGAATGTCTTCAACAGTTCTGGAAAAACAAGAAAACTTGGGAGTGTCCTGTCTGCAGAAGAAAATCCTCAAAAGTTAATCCTCCATGTAATCTTGCGTTACAAAACTTGTGTGAGTCGTTCCTGAAGAAGAGAAATGAAAGCCTTTCATCAGGATCTGAGGAGATCTGCAGTTTACACAGTGAGAAATTCAAACTCTTCTGTCTGGAGGACAAACAGCCTGTGTGTGCAGTGTGTATTAACTCACTGGAACATGACAATCATACATTCAGACCCATCAGTAAAGTTGTTTCATCATATAAGGTAAGACAGCATCATGGTTTTTATGGCTTTTATGGTTTGTATGTCTTCTTTGTCATTGTTTAGGTCGATATTTGCTACTTATATTTTCTAGTCTCATGAGTCATATTACAAACACATTAACCTGTTACTTTTTTTTTTTTTTACTGCCTGTTAGGCAGGAGCTGAAGTTTATAATTCCATATTGTGACATGCTTAAGGTCAAAGATCCATAAACAAAATTCAACATTTATTCTGGGACATGATCCTAGTAAATCCTGAGTAGTCGTTACTTCAAAATAGAAAATAAATTACGCTGTTTTTGTAATTTGTTAATTTCAAAACCCTTAAGACCTGGTTTATTAAAACGAGTGGCTAATGTGAAATGTTAGGAATTAGTATCTGCATCCAAAATAAATAAATAAATAAATAAAAGATAAAATAATGTAATGTAATTATGAATATTAATTAAATAAAAATACAAAATAATACAATTAATAACCTATTGCTTAATATTTGGAATATAAGCATAAAAGAATCAAAATAAACAGATGTGAAATGACTGAAAATCACTTGACCAAATCTTCCAGTGACTGATGTTTTAGGGATTTTCACTTTGTTAAATTCTAGGAGGAGCTCAATACAGCACTGAAGACCTTACAAGAAAAACTTAAACATGGAGAGAAAATGAAAGGAGAGTTTGAGAAAACAATTCAACACATCAGGGTGAGGAAACAGAATCAACAGTCAAATACTCAGCAATCCAACATATCAGTATGACAAATAGTTCGAGCACAATATCACTCTTTATTATGACTATAATCCAAATGCTAAAATAATTGTCATCGAAGCATATAAAATAACACATATGGAAACATAAGAAAGATGTAGTGAACCAAGAAAACTTGTCACAATCATATTTTTTCAGGAGTCACCACCCCTTAAAGAAGATTATGCACCTTTTTACAAGATGAATGCAAATGAGTTGGTGCTCCCTGCCCTCTTTTTGGAAGAGGACAGAGCTTCAAGAGCTGGCAGAAATAAAGATGTGTTCATGCCATATCGTAATTATGAGATGCCAACTTGTAAAATGTGTTCACGTCATCGTAGAACTCGTAATTACAACTTGTGAACTGGGAGCTTTCTGAGAGCTATAACTTGTAACCACCTGACCACCACAGATTCATTAGGCGCTATGTTTAGGCACTGACAGTGCAATAGTTCCGTGGCTGTGAACAGCTCCCTGTAGAACATCACGTGTGAGAAGGGTCTGGCTGCAGACACGCACTTGCATTTTCGGACTTGCACTCTCAGACTTGCACTTTCAGACATGTGCACTTCCAGAAGTGACGTCACTTGCAGTTTTATTTTATTTATTTATTTATTATTTTTTTAATTGAATGTCTCAACATTTTACAACAGTAGCCAGGTGGTGAAGACAAGAAAAAAGAAACCTAATTAAAATGTCACTCGGAATCGCAACTTGCACTCTCTTCTACCTGCGAAGTCACGTGCAATCCACACAAATCGTGTGTGATGCCAGTGGAGACAAGTCGCTGTGGTGGTTAAACGATTAAAACTAATTTAATAGCAGAACTTACAGGGTCCTGCAAGTCATCTGTAGGAGATGAAGACAAGACATTTTCCTCACGTAGAAATCATTAACACTTAAAGGAGAACTCCACTTTCAGAACAACAATTTACAAATAATTTACTCACTCCCTTGTCATCCAAGATGTTCATGTCTTTCCGTCTTCAGTCGTAAAGAAATTATGTTTTTTTAAAGAGAAGCATTTCAGGATTTTTCTTCAATATAATGGATTTCATTGGCGCCCCAATTTTGAACTTCCAAAATGTAGTTTAAAGCGTCTTATCTAGCAAAACGATCTGTATTTTTTTAGGAAAATACAAATTTTTATACATTTTAAGCACAAAAGTTTGTGTAGCACAGGCTCTGGGATGCGCTTTCACAACACTACGTACTACTGAATCATGTCAAAAAGTAACGCAGAACTACAGACCCAGTATTTACAAAGCGAACATGCATCACATGTCATCAGCAGCTCAGATAGAGGTAGTCTATGGAGACTCCTATGTTCATAAGTGCTTCCCAAGACAAAACACTTGTAATGCCTCTTTGGCGCTGATATTATATATCTCCAGTAATGGTGGACTGCTTAGGGCTGCTAGTAGGGCAGAGATCATCACAAATGGGCGGGACTTTTCCCTTCGACTACATCATGATAGGGAGAAATCTGGAATGGCATGTTCAGAGAGACTGTTTATGATTTATTGGGATTATAAAAATTTTCACACACTCCAGCCACAAAATCCAAAAAGGATTTTTGCATAATATTTTTGCATAAGATTTCATCTTCATGACTGAAGACATTCAAAGCCTTAAATAAATCTAATGTTTCCAGACGTTCAAATGATTGTGTAAATTTTGATGTGTTTCGCTTGAGACAAACTTAAGTGAATGTGACTTGATTTCAGTCTCAAGCTGAGCACACAGATTGTCAGATTAAACAGCAGTTTAAGAAGCTTCATCAGTTTCTCAGAGATGAAGAAGAAGCTACAATCACTGCACTGAGGGAGGAAGAGGAGCAGAAGAAGCAGATGATGGAGAAACTGAACAGACACATCTCAGCTCATTCAGATACAATCAAAGACATGGAGGAGATGATGAAAGACAATGACGTCTGCTTTCTAAAGGTTTGATTTCAGATCATGATTGACTGATTGATTGATTGATTGATTGATTGATTGAGTTGTTGATGATAAATTGTGTGTTTGTTCTGTAGTAGTTTCCAGTCTCAATGGAAAGGTGAGTGATCTGCTGGTGTCTCTGGTTTCTCTGTTTCTGATCCAAATCCACTGCAGTTCTGACTCCTGAATGTTCTTCCAGAGTCCAGATCTCACAGCCGGATCCACAGACGCCTTCTGGAGCTTTGATTCATGTGCCACGTTACTTAGGCAACCTGTCATTCAGAGTCTGGAAGAAGATGCAGGACATTGTGCAAAGCAGTGAGTCTGCAAAACATATACTGGAAATTATAATTGGGGATGATTTACAGATTCCAAGATGTCTGATGTATTTGATCTACAGGATGAGTGTTGTCATTCATATTCATCTGTGATCAGTTCACTCTTGATCATTATATGAACATCAGAATAAAATCATCTGTTGATTGTGTCTCATCAGCTCCTGTGATTCTGGATCCAAACTCTGCAAATCCAGATCTCGTTGTGTCTGATGATCTGACCAGTGTGAGACGGAACGAGAGCAAGCAATTGCTTCCTGACAACCCAGAGAGATTTAACCGTTTTCACTGTGTTTTGGGTTCAGAAGGTTTTAACTCAGGAACACACTGCTGGGATGTGGAGGTTAAAGAGACTCAATGGTGGACACTTGGAGTAACTACAGCATCAAACCAAATGAAGGGACAAGTTTTCTTTAACAATAATGTCTGGAGTGTGCAGTATGAAACCAGTGAACAGTATGGTTTACCTGTTAAACGAAAGCTTGATCGTGTGAGAGTGTATCTGGACTATGACAGAGGAACGGTGTCATTCTCTTGATCCTGTAACTAACACACATTTACACACATTCACAACCACCTTCACTGACACTGTCTTTCCTTTCTTTGGTAGTATTTACCATTCAATCGTATGTAATGTACCCTGTAGGTCTGGATCTAACTACACCAATATACAGAACAAGGGACAGGTGCATTGGTTGTCGGCAACCATACATTTATTTTATTTTTTTTCATTTTTATTCACTTTCCACTGAATTGTGCATTCTGATGAACATTAGCAGCTTCCAGCACTGTTTGCCATCGCTACTAAGGGGACAATCATTAACTGATAGTATGTCAGTCATATTACATGTTCATATCCCGCCCTGTCTCTTCCCTTGACTATGTAAAATAATAATAATAATAATAATAAAAAGGTGTTGGTGCTGATAGCATTGTGGGCAGCGTGCTGACATACAGGGTCGTTGTGCTACGGGCAACTTGAGATCGAATTCTGGCTCGACAACCTTTCCTGATCCTACCCCCCTCTCTCTTCCACTTTCCTGTCAGCTCTATGCTGTCCTAGCATAATAAAGGCAAAAATGCCTAAAATAAATCTTAATGTCTCCCAATTACATCAATCCACATTGCTGCTGAAAGCTTTAGGCAACAACCTGTACAAAAGTTTCCAACATAGCAAGTGATACACATGCATTCCAATGCTTAAAAAGTGCATTCTAGTGCTGTGCTTTAGGATTAAACTATTATAATTTTAATTCAAGTAATTGGTTTTGAGTAATACTGCAAGTTTATCCCTTGTCTGTCAATAATAAAAAGTTACACATAGGTCCTTAGTGGACAAAAATGTCCATGTCAAAAAACTGTCCTAAAAATTTGAAGCTTGGGAGCACAGAATTAAGTTTGGTCTCATTTTAAAGAAGACCCATTGCAGATTATTGTTGAAGTATAAAAAGTTTAAAAAGTGAAACCAAAAAAAATACAGAGGTTTAAGTTTATGACAATGCTTTATGAACAATATTTTATATAAAATATATATTTTATGAAATATGTTGAACTCTAAAACTGTTAAAAAACCAAAGCCATGAATCTAAACAAGTTGTGTTCCAAATTTGAGGCTGATATCTCAAAAAATTAGCTTTCAGGAAGATTTTATTTGGGCACAGTACCAAATTGTCCCTATTAAATGCCAGCAAAACTCTGCTGGTGCACACAGTGGTTGGATTTGTGATTTGCAGTAGAGTTTTTCTCTCTCAAATATTACAAGCACACAAATTTTTTTTTTTTTTTTTTTTATGACACACATACAAATCACACTGTGACATCCATACCAACACACCCACACAATTATAACTGCATTATCCAACTGGCTCTATAAAATGCATAAGCAGAAAGCATGAATAAAGCGAGTATTTGCTTTATTGGCCAAATCTGAAAAGAAAAAAAAAAAAAAAAAAAAAAAAAAGATGGCACCATCTGGTAAAAATTGTTTAAAAAATTCTGGCCTTGCCAACAGAATGAAAGCCTGTTATCAAAAATTGCATCATTTTATAGTTAAATGGCACTGTGAGTAAAAATAGCAGTTTTAATGGGTTTCAACAGGGACATTTTCGTCCTTAAGGTCCTGAGAGGAAATATTTTTTGTACCTAGTGCAAAATAGATTTATTAAAGGAAATGGAGGTGAAATAGTAAAATTCCAATAAAAATACATACATGTGCCAAAATTTATGCAGCTGGTAATTACACAGGCAAAAGTATCAAAACACACACACACACACACACACACACACAAAATGAACAGGACAAAAACTAAAAATCTGAAAAGGACAAAAATGTCCAAAAGGTTGCACAAGGGTTAATAAATACTGATGGTCTGTCAGACTTGTTTTAACACACTGGAAAGTGATCAGAAACTCCACCCTCTTACAACACAGCCAGGAAGAGACTGGCTTCACCTTTTTGTCATACTGACTCTGTTCTCTCTTGACAAAATCAATAAAGACACAGCAATCAATGAAGAATGACGACAGACACTTCCAAGAAGGATTTTTGAAAAGGTGGTTTCTGAAAAAAGTATCTCTCTCTCTCTCTCTCTCTCTCTCTCTCTCTCTGTCTCTTCCTGAAACCATTATTCAGAAAAAGAAACTAAAAGTTTTGCTTGAGCTCAAACAGTGAAAATGGATTCAGTAGCTGAATATGATTATAACTGTCCTGTGTGCTGTGAAATCTTTAAGGATCCTGTTGTTTTATCATGTAGTCACAGTTTCTGTAAAGAGTGTCTTCAACAGTTCTGGGAAATCAAGGAAACTCAGGAGTGTCCTGTCTGCAGGAGAAGATCCTCAAGGGAGGATCCTCCACGTAATCTAGTACTAAAAAACTTGTGTGAGTCGTTCCTGAAGAAGAGAAATAAGAGGTGTTCATCAGGATCTGAGGAGATCTGCAGTTTACACAGTGAGAAACTCAAACTCTTCTGTCTGGAGGACAAACAGCCTGTGTGTTTAGTGTGCAGAGATTCACAGAAACACGACAATCACAAATTCAGACCAATTAGTGAAGTGGTTTCATCATACAAGGTAAGACAAAAGTCTTATCTCATATAAAGAACAATAAATGGTCATGTCATCGTATTTGTGTACTCTCTCTCTCTATACAGTGCACAGCATAAATGAGTACACCCCCTTCTGACTGAATATAAAAAATGTATTTTCTTAATGATCACTAATATAATTCATAGAAAGTTGGCAAAATTGAAATGTATCAAACTTCTACTTAATAAAAACAGAGAAATATATGCCATTACTATCTGTAAAATAAGTAGCTTAGCCAATTTTGTTTAAATGAAGTATTGCAGAAATGAGAACACCCTAGATTTAATTCAGCAAATGTCCTCCATAACTTTAAGTACACTGCTCTGGCCCTTTTTGGCACTGAATGTACAAGTTCATGACAAATTTTCACATCTGTCCTGTTTAACTTTGGAGGACGACCTCCTTAAATGCCCTGGTCTTTAATGGGGAGTTTTGCTCAGCTCGTCTCTACAGAATCCCCCATAGCTGCTCAGGAGTGTTAAGACTGAGTGAAATACAGGTCCACTGAAGGATTTTTACCTTGGGAGAATAAATATCTTCATCTTCATGTTGAAAAAATGCCCAACAATGCAGGGAATGAGGGGAGGGTAGTATCTTCAGTTTCAGGTTTTTGTATCACATCACACAGTTGTGTTGTAACACAAATTTATGACAGCATTGATAAAGTACTGCTCCCTCACACCTTCAGCACTAATACATCCCTATAGCATTCAATAATCACTCCGCTCCAGCTCCGCTCCGCTCCGCTCCGAGTTCACTATTTCCCACTCCCTGCTCCACTCCTCGCTCAGCTGATCAGGAGCACTCCGCTTTCGCTCAGAGGACATTTACGACATTTAAGTATTTCAGTATGTTTTGAAATATCACATAACATATATTACAATAAAATAAAACAAAATAAAATACTAGGACAGAAGTGGACCACTAGTGTACAAACTATTATCCTACCACATTCCTATCCAGCTTATTACGTGGTTGTCAGCATTAAAAAGTATAATCTGCTTTTTTTCAATGCAAATTTAGTTTGTAAAGGATCCTCCTACAGATTAAAGGATCCTCCTACAGGGTAAAGGATTTCCTACAGATTTCTGCTCATTCAAAATCAGATACAGAAGCAGCGCTGTAAGATTACATTTGATTGAATCCATTATTGAGGTAGCAACTGAGTGTGTAAATAAGTGTTGTATCTGTTTAAATCATGTTTTTTTTTTATTAATTATATTTTTGGGGCTTTTATTATTAGATAGGACAGTAGAGAGCAGACAGTACTGGGTGGAGTGAGTGGGTAGGATCGGCAAAGGACCTTGACACGGGAATCGAACTCGGGTCGCCACGAGCACAGTTGCTCGCTCTTGGAGTGAGTGAAAACCACAACGCTCCGGCTTTTAAAAAATCCGCTCCTCACTCCGTTCAAAATCACACAGCTCCACTCCGCTCCGCTCACATACTCTGCGCTGAACATCACTGTGGGAACCAGGCACTTCTCACTGTACTCCTCCTCTAGCAACACCAGAACATTTTGGATGCTGATAGATCAGAAATGATTGACTTCGTCCCTTGAGCCCAGAGTATGGATTCCCAGAAGTCTATATTTTGTAAATATGGGCCTTGGAAAAAGCTAAATGAGTTCATTGTGCTTTGGCTACAGTAGGTAATTCTGGTGTGGATAAGCAACCATGCATGTCACTTCTGCAGGCTGCATCTTACTCTCAGAGATAAAGTGTCACTCTTTTCATAGCTTTTGCTATGTTCTGAGACATATACTTGGTGTTTCTCCTGCTCTTTTTCTAGTAAAAAGTCATCAAACCTTGCCTTAAAGTTACACCAGAAATTTTAATTTAGTTTTATTTAGTAACTTTCAGGAACGTGTACTCATTTTTGCAACAAAACATTTTATCACTTTGATAAGAAAATTGTATTTTCCTGAATAATAATAAAAAACATTCTTCTTTGGTAACTGATCAAGCAGACTTACTAGAATATTATATCTAAAGAACCCTAACATGTCTTCTAAGTAAAAAGTAATTGCTGAATTTGTTAAGTTTCAGAGGAGGTGTAGTCATTTATGCTGTGCACTATATGTACATATATTGATCAATTCTAGGAGGATCTCAGTACAGCACTGAAGTCCTTACAAAAGAAACTTAAACACAAAGAGAACATTCAAGGAAAATTTAAAGAAACGGTTCAACACATCATGGTGAGGAAACAGAACTAGTACAACTTTGTGATTTGTTAAGGCATTCAACCTTTAGATTAAAGAAAATTGTCAAACATAAATTCAGTGTTTTTAGTTGTTTGACTGGTGATGTAGGTGGTGTTTTTGTGTTGATGTTTGTTCATTCACATGATTAAATTAATGTGTTTTTATTTCAGTCTCAAGCTGAGCACACAGAGCGTCAGATTAAACAGCAGTTTGAGAAGCTTCATCAGTTTCTCAGAGATGAAGAAGAAGCTACAATCACTGCACTGAGGGAGGAAGAGGAGCAGAAAAAGCAGATGATGAAGGAGAAGCTGGAGGAGATCAACAGACACATCTCAGCTCTTTCACACACAATCAAAGACACAGCGGAGATGATGGAAACCAACGATGTCTGCTTTCTAAAGGTCTGATTTCAGATCATGGATTAATTGATTGATTGATTCATTGATTCATTCATCATCAGTTGTTGATGATAAATTGTGTGTTTGTTCTGTAGGAGTTTCCAGTCACAATGGAAAGGTGAGTGATCTGCTGGTCAGGGGCGGATCTACTGGGGTGGCACGGGGTGGCAACTGCCACCCTAAGAAAAAGCTGTGCCACCCCGGAATTATCACAGAATAAAATATAAATGTGAGCAGTGTTTCATGTGCTACTTTTCAGCCGCAGCGATAACAGCGTAACGCAAAATAATGGCAAAAAACACGTACTTTCAATAAACTCTGCCCAATGGTTGCACGTGCACGCAGCGCGGCCAGTGTCGGCTTCATTAACAAATGACTCTTATGAACCGGTTATTTTTGAGTCAAAAACACAAAGCGCAGCCCAGTTCACTAACGAATTGGTTTACATTTGTTAGTGAATCATATAAGTACTGCTTCTCGGCTAACTCATAAGACCTCTGAGAAATCTAATCCTGTCCGGATATGTCTGAGATTCATCGCGTAATTGTTTGGTGATCCGATTCGCTGACCGATCGCTCCACTTTCATCGTGGACGTAGGCCTTTTTTGCTGTATCCGACAAAGCAATATTAGCATGAAATCAATAAGAAGATGCCGATCACGGAAACTAATAGCAGACATAGGTAAGCATCTGGTCGTATTGAGTTTTCTCGATTGTTAACACAATGTAACTGATTTTAGCTGGCTCATATTCCCAAACCATTCATTCAGTGCTAAAAACAAGGACACATTTCTCAAAAAGTCTGTAAGTTAAATGAGTAAGTTAAAAGTTAAACATTAAGTAGCAAAACTGATGAGACACCATTCAGAATCTCTGCATCCAACAACAGAGAGAGGAGAGAAATTAGCACATCATCTACAAGGGTATTATACTTACACATACAGTATACATTACAACATTACATAGTACAGTACAAGTACATTAGATGATGGAAATTTCACTATTCTATATGTACATTAAACTGTAGCACGTTGTACACCTTCAGTAGTGTGACTGTCAACATGTATTTGTGGCCATTTTTTTATGTGTAGCCTACTGCATTTTTGCAGAACTGAGAAATAGAGAAATATATATAGTATTGTGTCAGGAGACCAAGAAACTGCTGTAGTACTGTATACTGTAATGAAATTTTTAGCCAAATGTGCAGAGGATGGTGAATTTACTTTTTAATTTTATTTTTTACTGTAGTGTATTGTGGTGCATACCAAGTTCATATACAGTTCTTTGTTATTAGAACTTTTCTAGTGCTTTTCATCTGCTGCAAGATTACTTTAAAGTTCATTGCTGAATTAGCAATCTCTAATTGAATTTATGTTGTATGTAATAGACATTGAGTTTCAAAATAATTCCTAATAAGAGGTTTTTTTTTTTTTTTTTTTTTTTTTTTTTTGTTATTGATATCATGAGTGTTTACTGGGCAGGAGAGTCATCGTTGTATTTGAATTGTGTGTAATCATTTAAAAATACCTGTAATAACTAGATTGAACCGTTCGAAAGACATTTATGCTGGCTTGTCTTAAAGTCTCATTTAAAAACAAAAATCGTTTGGTCAGTTACATGTTCTAGATGTTTGCTAAAGTGTTGCTAGTTGGTTGCTAGGATATTCTGGGTGGTTGCTAGGCTCTTGCTATGCAGTTGCTGGGGTGTTGCTAGATTATATGGTTGATAGTGTTTTATGAGTGATTACAGACATTCCCACCTCTGTTAATAACAGAAAATTAAGCATTATTTCCAAAACTGATATAGTTTCAGTGCTTTGACATTATTATATTTCTTCCTAATGTTAGGAAATTAACATTAAATCATCAACATTAACATCTTAAACTTGCACTAAAACATGATTTATATCATCCAAGTATTAATTTAATAGAATCGCATATCTTCTTTAGTGATACAACATCAGAAACATTTATAACCTGTTTTAGTATATTAAGTTTTCTTATATTGTTTATTGACTTGTTGCCATGATGGATATTGAAATGTTATTTATTTTTCATTTTAAACAGTATAGGTGATTACTTAATGGTAATGCAATATTTGTGGACACAACTGTGTATGTCAGACTATAAATCCCCAAAAACTACGCATGGGGGCTTGCTTTGGTGTTGCCACCCCTCATAGACCCCATGCCACCCCTTTGCCACCCTAAAATTTATTTTCTAGATCCGCCCCTGCTGCTGGTGTCTCTGGTCTCTCTGTTTCTGATCCAAATCCACTGCAGTTCTGACTCCTGAATGTTCTTCCAGAGTCCAGATCTCACAGCCGGATCCACAGACGCCTTCTGGAGCTTTGATTCATGTGCCACGTTACTTGGGCAACCTGCCGTTCAGAGTCTGGAAGAAGATGCAGGACATTGTCCAAAACAGTGAGTCTGGAGAAGATCTGTGCTCTTACACATACACTGGAAATTATACATGGCTGGATAGGTTTACAGATGTCTGATATGTTTGATCAATAAGATGAGTGTCATAATTCTTATTAATCTGTGTGGTTCACTCTTGATAATTATATGAACATCAGAATAAAAGCACCTGTTGATTATGTTTCATCAGCTTCTGTGATTCTGGATCCAAACACTGCAAATCCATTTCTTGTCCTGTCTGATGATCTGACCAGTGTGAGATATGGGAATAAACAATTGCTTCCAGAGAATCCAGAGAGATTTGACTATTATTCTTGTGTTCTGGGTTCAGAGGGTTTTAACTCAGGAAAACACACCTGGGATGTGGAGGTTAAAGAGAGCCGATGCTGGAGTCTTGGAGTAACTACAGCATCAAACCAAAGGAAGAGATGTGATTTCTTTCACAATGATATCTGGAGTGTGGAGCATGGTTCTTCTGTTAGGTCTGGTTTTCATCTTGAAGAGAATCTTGAACGTGTGAGAGTGAATCTGGACTATGACAGAGGGACGGTGTCATTCTCTGATCCTGTAACTAACAGACATCTACACACATACACAACCACCTTCACTGACACTGTTTTGCCATTCTTCTGTTGTTACAGTTTATTCCCTCTAAGGATTTTATCATAGAATAGGTCTACTCAGTAATCTGTATTGTAAGTGGGTTGATGGATTAGTGTGGGAGTGTTAATTGCATAAGTTTTTGTTAATTGCATAAAGAAATTGTATGAGTATTTTTTGTTTAATTATCATGTTATGTCTTTTTTGTGCAGCACGTCCTCTGTCAAAGCCAAATTTCTCCCAAAGTAGACGAATAAAGTTAACTTAACCTAACCTAACTCAGTGCTTTTTCCCCTCACAAAAACAGAAACAAAAACAGAAATGAAACTATTTCATATTTAATGCAGCAAGAAAGAAAGTGAAATGAATGTTTAAATGAAAGATATTTATAAGTTCAGCTTCTATCAAACAGCTGCAAGTTAGAAACTGCTGCTTACTTCCAGTTTGCGTTACAGCATTGGATAAACCATAGGCCTATGTGAACATCTTCCAAGCCAACTGGGTGTTTATATACTCTGACTTTTCTTTTATTATTTTACTTAATCATTAATTTATTTGCTTAATCACAAAGTTATTTAATATTTACTCAATAATATCACAGGAAATGTGAACCATTGTCGTTTTGTGATTAGTGACAAACTGCATCCCCATGATGTGTTATGCCCATGATGAAGTTTTATACTCCAGTCAAATTCATTAAAGAGCATATTGCAGGTTAAAAACCAGTGAGTCAATGTTTAGAAAAATAATGTAAGAATTACATTTTCTTTCAAATATGTGATGCTGGACCACAAAACCAAAGTCTTAAGTAGCAAGGGTATAGACCAATTCAGTGTTTGCAAACAGTGATGACGTTTTTTGTGGGTGGGGCAGAAAATGACAGTTAGAGCCATGGAATAAAAGAATAAAAAAGGTAAATTTGAGTTTATATTTCAAAATTCTGACTTTATTCTTGCAATTGCGAGATTAAATCTCACAATTCTGATAAGAAAAAAACAACTCGACATTCTCTCTTTTCTCCTGGCTTTGGCTCCACCCCCTGAGAACAGACAAACTCACTATTATTGAGTTAAATCGACTTATAAAGTCAGAACTAGGATATATAAATTTGCATTTGTGAGAAAAAAAAGTCAGATTTGTAAGATAAAATCTATAAATGTTATGTAAAATGTTAGTATTAACAGGTTTAAATATTATGTCATGTTGTAGCTGTAACGATTGGGCTAACGCAATACACCCCCCACGAACAGCATATGTGAATATTATGTAGACATATTATTTAAATCAAATTTATGCTTTAAAATTAGAGTAATCATTATCAGTAGAGTAGAGTACTTTTGAAACTGCAAAGGGTCTACTTTTATTTGTGTATAGACAATTTCAACAAAACAATGTGCTTTTGTAAAATAAAGAAAATAAACAGGGTCCGCTCTCTTCCATCTCGGTCTCTGTCACCTCTCTTCAGAGACACGTAAATAAAACAACCTGAATCTCAGCAAATACTTGCCTCTCAGACATGAGAAATCTATGTATAGAAAGCTTAGAATGTCTACTTTTAAATGAAGTTAGTCATGTTAAAAAAACAAATATTCTCTGATAAAGTATTCTGCGGTATATTATTTCACACTTCTGTGAGTTTCATCTGTGTGTGAGAATGCTGTAATAATGCAAATCTGTGATTTAATGTTCTGAAGTGAGTTCCCATGCTCTGGGAGTAGGGAGCAATGAACACTGTGTAGGGACACAGTTCATGCATGGAGCTCTCTTCTAACGAGCTGGTTATCTGAATCAGGTGTGTTAAATAAGAGAGACATGTTTTTGTTCTTGGGGTCCCCAAAACCCCCAAAGCACTGGACTTAATGACTACAGACCTTTAAATATAACATTTTTTATAGCAGATTTTTTTCACTGCTTTTCACTTCCTGCCTGAATCACATGACTGCAAACAAGCTATTAAGTAATCATTATTTCTGTTTGATTCAAAGGTTTCTAGCATTATACTTTAATTTAACTGTGTTAATTCTGAACGCATTATGTTCAGCCTAAAGAAATCCGAATAGTGTGTCTGACTTATTTTAACACATCACCAAAGGTATCAGAAACTCCACCCGTCTTACAACACTTACCAGGAAAAGACTGACTTCTCCTTTCTGTTGTACTGACTCTTCTCTCTTAACAAAAGCAAAAAGATGAAGAATGAGGACAAACACTTTCAAGAAGGATTTTTGAAAGGTTTGTCTCTGAACAGACAGCAGATCTTTTTCTCGTTTTATTTATTTATTTATTTATTTTTGGTCTCACTTTACATCTGAAACCATCATTCAGAAACTGAAACTAAAGCTTTGCTGGGGCTAAAACAGTGAAAATGGATTCATTAGCTGAATATGATTGTCCTGTGTGCTATGAAATCTACAAGGATCCTGTTGTTTTATCATGTAGTCACAGTGTCTGTAAAGAGTGTCTTCAACAGTTCAGAGTTTGGAAGAAGATGCAGGACATTGTCCAATACAGTGAGTCTGGAGAAGATCTGTGCTCTTACGCTGGAATTGGGTGAAGATTTGCAGATTTAAAGATGTCTGATGTATTTGATCAATTGTTGATTGTGTCTCATCAGCTCCTGTGATTCTGGATCCAAACACTGCAGATCGATTTCTCATCCTGTCTGCTGATCTGACCAGTGTGAGATACATTTTCGTCAGTGAATTGCTTCCTAATAATCCAGAGAGATTTGAAAGCTCATCCTGTGTTTTGGGTTCAGAGGGTTTTAATTCAGGAACACACTGCTGGGATGTGGAGGTTAAAGAGAGTCGATACTGGAGTGTTGGAGTAACTACAGAATCAAACAATAGGAAGAGATATGATTACTTTGAGTCTGATGTCTGGAATGTGCATTATGGACTGAAAAAACAGTATGGTTTTCCTGTTAAACAGAAGCATGAGCGTGTGAGAGTGAATCTGGACTATGACAGAGGAACGGTGTCATTCTCTGATCCTGTAACTAACACACATCTACACACATTCACAACCACCTTCACTGACACTGTCTTGCCATTCTTCTGGTGTTATAGTTTTTCCTCATTGAGGATCTTACCATTCAATAATCAGTAAACATTACACCTGCAGGTCTGGATTGGGCTGCTTTACTTTTTTACAGTCATCATGTTTCCAGTAATTAATACATGTCTCCAAAGTGTGCTGTTGATCTGAATATCAGTATGTCTGTGATAGGCCCTTTTCACATGGATCATCAGCATGGCAGAATTCGAGTGACGCTTGAATGGACTTTACCCAATATTTGTATATCTGTCAAGGTAGGAATGACAAAGAAGCCTTTTAATGCTTTGATGTTGCTTGTTTCGAAAAAAAAAAGAGAGAAAAAAACAGCGCCATTTTGTGGTTGGTAAAATGCATAGCATTCATAAACCCAAATATCCAGATCTGTTGTTTTATATATTAAGCACAAATAAAATCTTGTCAGTGTCAAGTGTGTCAAGTTTTCTGATTATGTAATTCACTTATTAGAGTATGGTGATAAATTCAATTTATATATAAATACATACAGTGGTTGGACTGTGAATCTGAGACATCTGGTTTTAGACCACAATAATTCATTAGTGTGGTGTAGACCAAGGTTCCCCCTCCTTCAGGTTACAATGTTTAAATCATTAGGTGCACATGCATGGTCCCCCAAAATGGTTTGGTAGTCCTTGGCACAGACACATTCATCTAGCACTAGTACTGGGCCTCTGTAATGCAATGATTTTGCAGCCCAAAGTATCACTGATCCACCCTTTGGGCACATAACATTTGGACTGGAAAGCTTTTTTTGGGAGGCTTCTCCACACTGTAACTCTCCCAGATGTTCAGGAAAAACAGTCACCAACAAATAAAGTGCAATAAATAAAACACAAATAAATTGGTTAGACTGTGTACTTGAATTGTTCTTTTGTGTTCGATTCAAGGTTTTGTAGCATTATACTTGATAAAGTTTCAATCCATGTTCATTTTGTTAATCACAATATTTCTCTCTGACCTGTTCAAACACAACCAAATGTGATAAGAAACTCCACCCTCATATTTACCAGGAAGAGACTGACTTGTTATTCTTCCTTTCTGTCATACTGACTCTCAGTGCCTTCACAAAAGTTTCATAATTAAAAAAAATTAATAAATAAATCAGCGTTCAGTGGAGAAAGAAGAGGAACACTTTCAAGAAGGATATTTGAGAAGTTTATTTCTGAACAGACAGCGGATTCTTTATTAATTTTTGAAACAATCATTCAGAAAGTGAAAGTAAAGTTTAGCATGCTGGAGCTCAAACAGTGAAAATGACTTCACTTAAAGTGTCTGCAGAAGAACTTTCTTGTTCCGTGTGCTGTGAAATCTTCAAGGATCCTGTTGTTTTATCATGTAGTCATAGTGTCTGTAAAGAGTGTCTTCAAAAGTTCTGGAGAATCAAAGAAACTCGTGAGTGTCCTGTCTGCAGGAGAAGATCCTCAAATCGTGATCCTCCATGTAATCTGGTATTAAAAAACTTGTGTGAGTCGTTCCTGAAGGACAGAAATAAAAGCCTTTCAATAGGGTCTGAGGAGATCTGCAGTTTACACAGTGAGAAACTCAAACTCTTCTTTCTGGAGGACAAACAGCCTGTGTGTTTAGTGTGTAGAGATTCACAGAAACACATCAATCACACATTCAGACCCATCAGTGAAGTTGTTCCATCATATAAGGTAAGACAGTGTCTATAATCAGTGCTGGATGAGTCTATTCCAGCAAAACACCACTATGAATGTAGTTTCACAGAAAACAGTAACCAAGGGGATAAATACATTCTCATGCATTTTATTCACTGGTATTGGAAAATACTGATATTTAAACACTTTATTTTGTTTTACCCAGGTTGCCTTTGTTTTATTTCAGGTTTTAATTTATGAATCAATTTAGTATAAGATAGGCCACTCTTTTTTTTTTCACAGCACTGTATGATCTTATTATGATCTTATTCACTTAGCAGCTGGTATTTTCTATGTTTTTATTTTGGAATTTTCGATTCCAGGAGGAGCTCAATACAATACTAAAGTCCTTACAAGAGAAACTTGAAGACAATGAAAACATTAAAGGAGAGTTTGAGAAAACCATTCAACACATCAAGGTGAGATAACAGAATAAGCAATAATTTTCATTACAGCTGTATGATCACTATTTAATTACGACTATTTCTGATTTCAGTCTCAAGTTGAGCTCACAGAGCATCAGATTAAACAGCAGTTTGAGAAGCTTCATCAGTTTCTCAGAGATGAAGAAGAAGCTACAATCACTGCATTGAGGGAGGAAGAGGAGCAGAAGAAGCAGATGATGAAGGAGAAGCTGGAGGAGATCAACAGACACATCTCAACTCTTTCACAGACAATCAAAGACACAGAGGAGATGATGAAAGACAATGACATCTGCTTTCTACAGGTGTGATTTCAGATCATTGATTGATTGATGATGATGATTGAGTTGTTGATGATCAATGGTGTGTTTGTTCTGCAGAAGTTTCCAGTCTCAATAGAAAGGTGAGTGATCTGCTGGTGTCTCTGGTCTCTCTGTTTCTGATCCAAATCCACTGCAGTTCTGACTCCTGAATGTTCTTCCAGAGTCCAGATCTTACAGCCGGATCCACAGACGCCTTCTGGAGCTTTGATTCATGTGCCACGTTATTTGGGCAACCTGCCATTCAGAGTCTGGAAGAAGATGCAGGACATCGTCCTAAACAGTGAGTCTGGAGAACATCTGTGCTTTTACTCATATGCTGGACATGTGGGAGAATGTATATGATTTTAAAAATGTCTGATGTGTTTGATCAGTTCACTCTTGATCATTATGTGAACATCAAAATAAAAGCACCTGTTGATTGTGTCTCATCAGCTCCTGTGATTCTGGATCCAAACACGGCTCATCCACGCCTCATCCTGTCTAATGATCTGACCACTATGAGATACAGTGAGAACAAACAACCGCCTCCTGATAATACAGAGAGGTTTGACAAGTATCTCTGTGTTTTGGGTTCAGAGGGTTTTAACTCAGGAACACACTGCTGGGATGTGGAGGTTAAAGAGAGTCGATACTGGAGTCTTGGAGTAACTACAGCATCAAACCAAAGAAAGGGACGTGATTTCTGTAACAGCCATGTGTGGTGTGTGAAGTATGATCCTTTCAAAAGGTCTAAACCATTTGGTTTTCAAGTTGAACAGGATCTTGAGCGTGTGAGAGTGTATCTGGACTATGACAGAGAAACGGTGTCATTCTCTGATCCTGTAACTAACACACATCTACACACATTCACAACCACCTTCACTGACACTGTCTTGCCATTCTTCTGTTGTTTTCCTTCTCTGAGGATATAACCATTAAATAGTTAGTAATCGTCCTCCTGCTTTCATCTTTTTCAAAGTTTATGAAGTTTTAAAAAAGTGCTAAACTATAACAACCCTGTGCTGATCAGTGTAATGGGTGTTATATTACTTTATTATTTTTTACACAAAATCTCTTCCTTAAAGCTATATTTAACTAACACACATTTGCTCACTCTTCATGCTGCATTTCATTCAGACTGGTTTTAGATTTTATATGAGTAATGCAGGCATGCATTTATTTCTGTTGACACGCAGGACGATGCAGAAAAGATGAAGAGACAAAAACTGGTTTGGTGTTTTAGTAAGTGCTGCTCACGTCTCCAATCACTGATAATCAGCACGATAAGCAGACATTTGTTTATCACTGTGACTTCAGTATGTGAAGAAATCATTTTGACATTTTGAACATGACACTCTGGATAAACTCTGTGAGTTTCAAACACGATCACCAACAAATAAGCTACAATAACTAAAACACAATCTGTCTTTTTATCTCTTTATTAATTTTATTAGTTTATTTGATTTGGTGTTTTTTTAATGTGTTTGTTTTTTGTTTTATGTATTTCCTCATGTTCCTGTCTGACCTGCTGTACAACATACCAAAACATGTTCAGAAACTAATTCACCCTGTAAAAACTATTCAGAAGAGATTGGGAAGACTAATTTCTTCACTCCTTTTCTGTCATACGGACACTTTTCTGAATTTCTGGACAAAATCAAGTAGGAATCAACGATCAAGGAAGAGCAAAAAAAATTTCCTAGAAGGATTTATTTGTGTTTCCCATGGTGTTTCATTTTTAAACTATCATTCAAATAGAGTTCAAACCTGAAAATGGCTTCACCAGCTGAATGTGATTATATTTGTTCCTTGTGCTCTGATATCTTCAAGACTCCGGTTATTTTATTGTGTTGTCATAATTTCTGTAAAAAGTGTCTTCAGCAGTTCTGGAGAACCAAGAAAACTCAGGAGTGTCCTGTCTGCAGGAGGAGATGCTCAAAAGAAAAGCCTCCATGTAATCTAGTGTTAAAACAATTGTCTGATTCGTTACTGAAGGAGAGAAACGAGAGGCGTTCATCAGGATCTGAGGAGATCTGCAGTTTACACAGTGAGAAACTCAAACTCTTCTGTCTGGAGGACAAACAGCCTGTGTGTTTAGTGTGCAGAGATTCACAACAACACAACAATCACAAATTCAGACCCATCAGTGAAGTTGTTTCATCATATAAGGTAACAAAGAATTTACTGGATGTTATAAAGATAGTGTACAAAATTATCTGGACCATTTTACTCATACTATGCATTACATACATGAACATTTTCCATAAATCTCTAGATTTATAGATCTATAGATTTTCACTTTAAATTGTAGGAGGAGCTCAACACAGCACTGAAGTCCTTACAAAAGAAACTCAAATACAAAGAAAATGTGAAAAAACTGTTTGAAAAAACAGCTCAACACATCAAGGTGAGGACTGATTTGGTTGAATATATTCTCAAGTTTTATTTTAAATTTAAAGCTGTACTGGGTTGTACTGATCTGATTAATATTCATGAGCTCAACAGCCACTGCTGTTGTATCTAACTGTCTAACAGTTCTGACTCCTGAATGTTCTTCCAGAGTCCAGATCTCACAGCCGGATCCACAGACGCCTTCTGGAGCTTTGATTCATGTGCCACGTTACTTGGGCAACCTACCGTTTAGAGTCTCCAAGAGGATGCAGGACATTTTCCAAAAAAGTGAGTCTTGAGGAGATCTCTGTTGGATGTTATACATACAGCGAGAATATTTACAGAATTAGGGATTTAATAATAATCTGAGTATGGTTCATTCTTGATCATTATGTATGACCAGCAGTATTAAAGCAGCTGTTGATTGTGTCTCATCAGCTCCTGTGATTCTGGATCCAAACATGGCTCATCCATGTCTCCTATTGTCTGCTGATCTGACCAGTCTGAGAAACAGTGAGAACAATCAACTGATTCCTGATAATCCAGAGCGATTTGACATTTTTAACTGTGTTTTGAGTTCAGAGGGTTTTAACTCAGGAACACACTGCTGGGATGTGGAGGTTAAAGAGAGTCAACGCTGGAGTCTTGGAGTAACTACAGCATCAAACCAAAGGAAGGGCCGTGATTTCTTTAACGCTGATGTCTGGAGTGTGACGTGCGGATTGTCTGAATGGGCTGGTTTTCCTGTTAAACAGGATCTTGAGCGTGTGAGAGTGAATCTGGACTATGACAGAGGAACGGTGTCATTCTCTGATCCTGTAACTAACACACATCTACACACATTCACAACCACCTTCACTGACACTGTCTTTCCTTTCTTTAATAGTGTTTCTCCTCTGAGGATCTTACCGATCAATAGTCAGTAATGGTTCCAGCTGTGGGTCTGGATCTTCCTGCTTTCATCATGTTTTAATATTTAATTCATATCACATGAGTAAGAGTCATCTGTTGATTTGAATATTAGCACGGGCCGCAGCTGATCACATGACTGATATCCAGCACAAAAGACACTAAACATGCACATTTTCATAAATAATGGTTCATTTTAGTTGTATTTCAGTAATGATAGTTTGTTCAGTAGTACATGGATGTAAATGGTTCTTGTTTATCACCAATAATGGTAATGTGATTAGTAAAGAAATGATTAGAGGTGTTTAAAGATTTGTAAGTATTATTTTCCTTCCTCAGTTCTGTTCTGCTGTTGAGGAGTATGTTTCCCACATGATTTCTGGTGAGAAAATTTCCCCATCTCAGGCCAGGTGTGACTCTTGGGTCATGACGTCCTGACAAACCAAAAAGGTTATCTGTTTCACAACTTAGAATTAAAGTCTGGGTATGTAGGGGAAAGTGGCAAAACAATCATTGGGCCTCTGTAAACAGAAAAAAACCCTGCACAGCATATGAGTCAATACAAGATAATACGGTCTTGAGCTAGAGCTAGAATACACAGAGTTCAGGCAGAGTAAAACAAGACGAGCGTTTGACATTAAAAAGAATATAAATTGTATTATTTTTATGAAAATAACTAATCATTTCACTAGATAAGACCCTTCTTCCTTGGCTGGGATTGTTTACAACTGCATTTGAAGCCGCATTTAAACTGCATTTTGGAAGTTCAAACTCGAGGCACCATATCAGTCCATTATGTGCTGAAAAATCCTGAAATGTGTTCCTCAAAAAACATAATTTCTTTACGATAATACATTTCTTTAAGACATGAACATCTTGGATGGCAAGGGGGTGAGTACATTATCTGTAAATTGTTGTTCCGGAAGTGGACTTCTCGTTTAAAGGTTTAGTGTTTAGATATCATCTGCCAGAATCCACCACTGAAAATATCCCAGCTCTGGGCATTTCTGCAACAACTTTTACCCATTTGAGAGGATATTGTTCCCTTCTTATTAACTGTCCACCCAGAATGTCTGTGGTGGAAACTCAATGTGTTGCACATGCATTTTCATGTAAATTAAAGAGTGTAAATCAGGGCTCTCCAATCCTGCTCCTGGAGAGCTACCGTCCTGCTGATTTCAGCTCTAATTCCTATCACACCTGAAGCAGCTAATCAAGGTGTTCAGGGTTACCTGATAATGGCAGGCAGCTGTGTTGGAGCAGGTTTGGAGATCCCTGGTATGAAGCTTGTCTTTGTATTGTATTTGAGGAATTGCTGACTCAATGGAGACATCTTGTGGCCGAAATATGTCACTATGCATCACAATTATCCCATGTAATTGCAATTATGCTTAAAGCGTCTAGGTATCGCATATGACATTACAATCTGCACCTGTGTTTAGATTTACAATAAGGATGTGGTTGTTTACCTTAAGGGTTTCAGTACTTCTCATTGACTTTGTCAGTCGCTTTCGTCTCTGTGGTTCCTCATCATAATCAAATCCATGTATTTTACACTGTTTTGTGCGACTCATGCATTTCTTCACATCCCAGATAGCACATGCACAGCTGTAAGATGTCTGTTAAAGATCACTTGATCTGGAAAGCATCTGCTGTGTACAAACTCTGGCAGACATCTATCTGATGTCTGGATTTAAGATGTATTTTTTAGTGTTTGCTCACTTGCAATACGTCTATAGCAGGGGTTTTCAAACCTGTCCTGGAGGCCCCCCCCTGCCCTGCAAAACTCCTGGTCTATAGGACGTTTCATATCAGATGTCAAATAGACATATATTAGATGTCTTTAAGATGTTTATGATTTAGAATGGATGTAAAACTGACATCTTACAGATGTCTTTCAGATGTTTGTACACAGCAGATGCTTTCCAGATCAAGTGATCTTTAACAGACATCTTGCAGACGTGCGTGTGCTATCTGGGATGATGATTCATTTTGTTACAGGCTATATTTGTCTATGTGCAAGACATGTTTTTGGTTCTTGTTTGTATTCACATCTTATTTATTCTGCTAATAACTAATCTTTCTTTGGCTGAAAACATTCTGTCTGTTTTTTCACATTGCCTTACCTGCTTCATTGATTCACCATCATCATCTTGCTTGTTTTGAATCAGATCTGAAGTAACTAGTAAAAAGCTACACTACAAAAAAGGCTTATCTTAACTAGTATTTTTGTCTTGTTTCTTGGCAAAATATCTAAAAAAATTCTTAAATTAAGATGCATTTACTAGATAAGCATTGACATAATATAGTTAGTCTTGTTTACAGGGGAAAAAATAAGTTTGCTTAAGTAAAATTATCTGCTAGTAGGTTAAGTAAAATATGAATGAATGTTTTACTTACCCCACTGGCAGATGATATTACTTGTTTTAAGCAAAATGCATTTAATTTCATTCTAGGAAATACATCTTAATTTAGATATTTTGATTATAAACAAGACAAAAATACTAGGTAAGATAAGCCTTTTTTGCAGTTTACTTAATGGATTTGGATATTAAGCATTGGGTATTTTATAGTCAAGTAATGGTTTATCTTGTAACTGTTCATTTTGGCTTGAATAGTTATTTCTACAAGTGCACTGAATGCATTTTTCTTTTTAAATTAGCCTGAAGAAAACCTGTTGTTCTTTGACCTGTTTTAACACACCCAAAGATTATCAGAAACTCCACCCTCTTACAACACTTACTAGGAAGAGACTGACTTGTTATTTCTACTTTCTGTATACCGACAAAACCAAAGAACAATCAAAGACTTTGAGAAAGACTTTGAAGGACTTTTAAGATATATATATTTTTCCCATTGTTCAGACAGTGAAGTAAAGATCACTGGAGCTCAAACATTAAATATGGCTTCACTAAATGTTTCTGCAGAAGAGCTTTCTTGTCCTGTGTGCTGTGAAATCTTCAAGGATCCTGTTGTTTTATCATGTAGTCACAGTTTCTGTAAGGAGTGTCTTCAACAGTTCTGGGGAATTAAGGAAACTCAGGGGTGTCCTGTCTGCAGGAGAAGATCCTCAAAATGTGATCCTCCATGTAATCGTGTGTTAAAGAACTTGTGTGAGTCATTCCTGGAGAGAAATGAGAGGCGTTCATCAGCATCTGAGGAGATCTGTAGTTTACACAGTGAGAAACTCAAACTCTTCTGTCTGGAGGACAAACAGCTGCTGTGTTTAGTGTGCAGAGATTCACAGAAACATGAAAATCACAAATTCAGACCCATCAGTGAAGCCGTTTCAACATATAAGGTAAGACAGATTTATCTGTCTGGAAACTTACACTATTTGTAAATATTATAGACAACTCCTCAGTACTATTTTGTTTGTGCTTGTATGTATAGCTACATGAACGTATAGCATAAGTCTCTGGTTTCTTATTGATTCTGACTTTAAATTATAGGAGGAGCTCAATATAGCACTAAAGTCCTTACAAGAGAAACTTGAATGCTATAAAAACATTAAAGGAGAATTTGAGAAAACAGTTCAACACATGAAGGTGAGTACTGATTCATCTTACATGTTCAATTATAAAAACTGAAAAATAAATTCAGCTGAAATATCTTCTATTGTCTTAAAATGTTTGCTCTATAAAATGCTCTGGAATTGCATCTATTATAACTGGAAAGATATGCTCCTGTCACTTTTGGAAAATACTTCATTCCTATTAAAGAAGTAGTTCACTTCACAAAAAAAAAAAAAAAAAAAAAAAAAAAAAAAAAAGAAAAGTAAAAAGAAAAATCCTGATAGTTTACTCATCCCCATGTTATCCAAGATGTTAATGTATTTCATTCTTCAGTCAAACAGAAATTAAGGTTTAATGGTTTGGAGCTTCAATGCAGCTTCAAAGGGCTCTAAACAATCCCAGCTGAGGAATAAGGGTCTTATCTAGCGAAACAATGTGTCATTTCAAAAAAACAAACAAAAAAAAAAAAAAAAACAACAACAACAAAAAAAAAAAAAAAAAAAAAAAAAAAAAAAATAAACAACACCACAAATGCTTATCTTGCACTAGTTCTGGGATGTGCATCTGTGACTTCATTCATTCCATAATCATGTTGGAAATGTCATGTAAAATATATATATATATATATATATATATATATATATATATACACCACAAATGCTTGTCTTGCACTAGTTCTGGGATGTGCATCTGTGACTTCATTCATTCCATAATCATGTTGGAAATGTCATGTAAAAAATTTTTTTAAAATTTAAACCTCATTATTTTTAGTCTGTTTTCACAGAAAAATAGATTTTGATTCATTAGTTCTAGCATTCATAAAATTAATTAAATGATTCATTGATTGATATTTCTTGTACGTGCAGCTCCTATGCTAGTATCACATATGGATGTATCATATCAAGCCATTTAAAACAGTATTGTTTTGTTAAGAGGCTGATGAAATTTATGTGTATTTACAGTTACGGAGACAGAACATCTACTACTAGAAAGTTCAGAAAGTAATTAACTAACCTACGTTTAGCCACTCACTCTTCATGAATAAATAACATTAAATTTGTCCATCAATATGTAATCTCTCCGAAATCATATTTACTCTCATATCTATAATAATCACAAGTAATTATTCAATGAAGAGATCGATAAATGAACGTTAGTTAATCAGCAAGTAAAATGTGTGTTAGAGGTGCACAGTAAATAAACATGAAAACAAAAAAGATGATTTCTGTGTTTTTTTACACTACATGTAACCCTGGCTTAATATTTTAGCTATAAAGATATAACATGTTCATTGATCTAATTTCTACATTTTATGAAATGCTGTATTAATCTAATTTCAGAGCTCTCTGTGGGTCATTACACATAATCTGCAAGATTTTAATTGCACTTACCCTGGAACTGGTTCACCCTCCACCCAGTTTTTTGTGCCCTGTGATGAGAAACATGGATTGCAGATACCCTTATGAAAATTAACCATGGTATTTATAGTTAAAATGTGGTTATACAAATGGCAATCAATAAACAAAAAACAAAACAAAACAAAAAAAAACACAGGTTGTTTATTGATTATCAGATTTTTTTAAAACCGGACATTCACATCTGAATCTATTCATAACACTCCTTTTTTAAAAATAAAACCAAATAACCGACACATAATGATTTCAACAGATGATATTTGTATGTATTGCAACCTGCAGGGAGATGATATGAGATCTCAGAGAGGTTCTCTCAATTGATTTTTTGATTGTTTAAATTTAATAGAGAATCTTATCTTGTCTTTTTTTATCTTTTTCCATGGATGCTAAGTGCCTATAGATTGAAGCAATTGTGATTTGATTTCAGTCTCAAGTTGAGCACACAGAGTGTCAGATTAAACAGCAGTTTGAGAAGCTTCATCAGTTTCTCAGAGATGAAGAAGAAGCTACAATCACTGCACTGAGGGAGGAAGAGGAGCAGAAGAAGCAGATGATGAAGGAGAAGCTGGAGGAGATCAACAGACACATCTCAGCTCTTTCACACACAATCAAAAACACGGAGGAGATGATGAAAGCCAATGACATCAGTTTTCTAAAGGTCTGCTTTCAGATCATGGATGGATGGATTGATTGATTGATTGATTGATTGAGTTGTTGATGATCAATGGTGTGTTTGTTCTGCAGGAGTTTCCAGTCTCAATGGAAAGGTGAGTGATCTGCCTGTGTCTCTGGTCTCTCTGTTTCTGAAGCCAAATCCACTGCAGTTCTGACTCCTGAATGTTCTTCCAGAGTCCAGATCTCACAGCCAGATCCACAGACGCCTTCTGGAGCTTTGATTCATGTGCCGCGTTACTTAAACAACCTGCCTTTCAGAGTCTCCAAGAAGATGCAGGACAGTTTCCAAAACAGTGAGTCTGGAGAAGATCTGTGCTCATCCACCAGGGTCATATCTATGTGGTGGCCATGGGTGGCCAGTGCCACCCTTGTTGTGCAAGTATATTATGCAGAAAATCAGTAACAGCTGACGTGTCAATAAGTTCTTCACTGATTGGCTTGCGCAAGAATGCAAGGATTTTTTCAACTGGGTGACGTGTATGATGTGAAATGCGCAACTTGTTTGCCGTGCCGTGATTCACTTCAATCACGTCACCCCGTGCGAATTTGCCTCTATTCTCATCATTTCATTGACTTTGTATGTAATCTTCTCACGCAAATAATTACATTTGCGTTTGGTATGAACATACCATTACACTGTGCTGGTAGTGCGTGTTCTTCAACTGCAAAGTCTTTAAGGGCCGTATCATACACTCAGCGCAATGCGGCTCCAGGCGTGACGCAAGTGTGTATTGCTAGTTTCAGCCCAACACAGTTATCATTTTCACATTCTGCACCATGTTTTTTAAACAGCAAATGCATTTGCGTCCCTTTTGTGTGCCCATGGGTGTGCTGGTCTGAATACGAGGTGTGTTCAGACGCATTGTTAGCGCTTTGTATTTTAATATAGAATAACTAGATAAGCTACTACACCAAAACTAAATATTGATTATGTCTCATCAGGTCATGTAATTCTGGATCCAAACGCTGCAAGTCCAGATCTCGTCCTGTCTGATGATATTACCAGCTTGAGATGCAGTGGGAATGATCAGCAGCTTCCTGATAATCCAGAGAGATTTGACAGGTGTGCTTATGCTCCGGGTTTATGTTTTATTTACAAAAAAAGGCTACTTTGTTCTTTTTCTCTGGCTTAATTCTCTTGCTTTTTATTATTACTGGGCAAAGATGATGGGGGCGGGGGGTTGTATTTACTTCAACTGCTCAGGTAATATCAATAATGACCCTTTTTAGGGGCGGACCAAATAGTTTTTAGGGAGTAACACATTATTGTAATGCAATACTTTTAAAACTAGCTATCCCCAACACTGTGAGTAGGATCTTGTTTGCTCAGTTGTGACTAGCATCCTATCACAGAGCTCTAACTTAAAGGAGTAGTTCACTTTCATATAAAAATTTACAGATAATGTACTCACCATGTCTTTCTTTGTTCAGTCGTAAAGAAATTATGTTTTTGGAGAAAAACAAGTTTGAACTTCCAAAATGCAGTTTAAATGCAGCTTCAAATGGCCCTAAATGATCCCAGCCAAGGAATAAGGGTCTTAGCTAGCAAAATGATCAGCCATTTTCTAAAAAAAAAAATAATAATAATATAAATTACATTTTTTAGGGTACAACGGGGCTAAAGGCACACACTAACAAAAAAAGTGCTTTTCAATGTGCCCAAGGTGTATGATTGCAGAAAAATACATATGTTTGTATTAAACATTTATGGAGCAACAGATTTTGTGTGAAAATAAATCATAAAAGTAGTTTGTTTTTTTTTTCTTAAAAATCTCAAGGCAAGGCCTTTTACCCCACACACAGTGTAAAAGCCTCACCAGCATGGGGCAAAAGGCACACAATATTGATACAAATACTTTAGTTAAAATGATGGCCAATTTGAACAAATCAAAATCATAGTTAGTGGCAGTCTTCTTAAGATAAAATAGTTTTTAAAAACCTCAAAGTCACACTAACAAGGTCAGGCTTTCCTTAGCTGTCATATTAAAGGTTGAGAGTCAATAAAACATCCAGTTTCAGCATGTGAGGTGTGATTTCATATCCTAAGCTCAGCAGACACAAAAATGCCTTCAGAGTGAAAGCCTTTGTCTGTTTCAAGCATTTTCATAACACACATTTGCAAACATATGCATGTGTGCTCCTTTCCTCAATTTCCCTCAACTCTTCTTTTTTGTCTCTCAACAATTTCTCACTTTTCTCCCACGTACTTTCCTACATCCTCTTTGCTCTCCCATTTCGCTCTTTCTGTCCTCAGTCACCCCAACAACATTCTTCTCTCAACCTCCCCCAACTTTACCTTTCTCTGTGCATCCCTCTCTCTCCAGATCTATGCTCCACAGCACAGAGAAGACAGAAAAGACCAGCATCTGCCTGGAAGACAACAACAAAGACTCCTCTTTTTCCCTGGGGAGTAGGACTCGTCCATCCACTACCATGTCCTTACTTACAGACAAGCCTCACTCACTACGCTTCAGCTGGAGCATGAAGACCACATCTTCCATGGAGCCAGGCAAGATGATGAAGGAGATTCGGAAGGTTCTCGATGCCAACAGCTGCGAGTATGAGCTGCGTGAGCGCTATGTGCTGTTGTGCATGGCCGGCAACCCTGCCCATGATGACTTTGTGCAGTGGGAGATGGAGGTGTGCAAGCTGCCCCGCTTATCACTCAACGGCGTGCGCTTTAAAAGGATATCAGGAACATCCATTGCCTTCAAGAACATCGCCTCCAAAATCGCTAATGAGCTGAATCTGTGAGAGGAAAAAAATAAATTTTTTGCATTTTAAAAAGTCTTTAAACAGGGATGAAAAGGGAACATACTGCTCAAGCACAACCTACTGGTGTGGTTAGGTACTGATAGAGATATACAGTGGGTACGGAAAGTATTCAGACCCCCTTAAATTTTTCACTCTTTGTTATATTGCAGCCATTTGCTAAAATCATTTAAGTTCATTTTTTTCCTCATTAATGTACACACAGCACCCCATATTGACAGAAAAACACAGAATTGTTGACATTTTTGCAGATTTATTAAAAAAGAAAAACTGAAATATCACATGGTCCTAAGTATTCAGACCCTTTGCTCAGTATTTAGTAGAAGCACCCTTTTGATCTAATACAGCCATGAGTCTTTTTGGGAAAGATGCAACAAGTTTTTCACACCTGGATTTGGGGATCCTCTGCCATTCCTCCTTGCAGATCCTCTCCAGTTCTGTCAGGCTGGATGGTAAACGTTGGTGGACAGCCATTTTTAGGTCTCTCCAGAGATGCTCAATTGGGTTTAAGTCAGGGCTCTGGCTGGGCCATTCAAGAACAGTCACAGAGTTGTTGTGAAGCCACTCCTTCGCTATTTTAGCTGTGTGCTTAGGGTCATTGTCTTGTTGGAAGGTAAACCTTCGGCCCAGTCTGAGGTCCTGAACATTCTGGAGAAGGTTTTCGTCCAGGATATCCCTGTACTTGGCCGCATTCACCTTTCCCTCGATTGCAACCAGTCGTCCTGTCCCTGCAGCTGAAAAACACCCCCACAGCATGATGCTGCCACCACCATGCTTCACTGTTGGGACTGTATTGGACAGGTGATGAGCAGTGCCTGGTTTTCTCCACACATACTGCTTAGAATTAAGGCCAAAAAGTTCTATCTTGGTCTCATCAGACCAGAGAATCTTATTTCTCACCATCTTGGAGTCCTTCAGGTGTTTTTTAGCAAACTCCATGCGGGCTTTCATGTGTCTTGCACTGAGGAGAGGCTTCCGTTGGGCCACTCTGCCATAAAGCCCCGACTGGTGGAGCGCTGCAGTGATGGTTGACTTTCTACAACTTTCTCCCATCTCCCGACTGCATCTCTGGAGCTCAGCCACAGTGATCTTTGGGCTCTTCTTTACCTCTCTCACCAAGGCTCCTCTCCCCCGATAGCTCAGTTTGGCCGGACGGCCAGCTCTAAGAAGGGTTCTGGTCGTCCCAAACGTCTTCCATTTAAGGATTATGGAGGCCACTGTGCTCTTAGGAACCTTAAGTGCAGTCGAAATTTTTTTGTAACCTTGGCCAGATCTGTGCCTTGCCACAATTCTGTCTCTGAGCTCTTCAGGCAGTTCCTTTGACCTCATGATTCTCATTTGCTCTGACATGCACTGTGAGCTGTAAGGTCTTATATAGACAGGTGTGTGGCTTTCCTAATCAAGTCCGATCAGTATAATCAAACTCAGCTGGACTCAAATGAAGGTGTAGAACCATCTCAAGGATGATCAGAAGAAATGGACAGCACCTGAGTTAAATATATGAGTGTCACAGCAAAGGGTCTGAATACTTAGGACCATATGATATTTCAGTTTTTCTTTTTTAATAAATCTGCAAAAATGTCAACAATTCTGTGTTTTTCTGTCAATATGGGGTGCTGTGTGTACATTAATGAGGGGAAAAAATGAACTTAAATGATTTTAGCAAATGGCTGCAATATAACAAAGAGTGAAAAATTTAAGGGGGTCTGAATACTTTCCGTACCCACTGTAAGTTAAGATTCATACAAATGGGGTGAAAAATACCACAATGACCTTTCCGTCCTGAATACTGTAGTATGAGTTTTGAAAGTGTAAACTCAGCAGGTTCTTGGTTCTTGACAAGTCTTGACAAGGTTTGTTTGTACTGAAAATGAATTTTAAACTAATTTCGGAGTGCTCATATACTTGCACACAAACACACCTACTGCATTTTTGAAGGAACTAAGCATAAAACACAAAATTTGGAAAGAAGTGTGGCCACTGACTTTAGACCCCAAAGCATTGTCAATGTGGGGGTGTGCAGTTTAGGAGCAAGAACTAAAGTTTTTGTCCCCTTCACTCCCTCTGTATATTTCTTCCACTTATTCAGTTGATGCAGTTACGCCTCACCACGGTTCAGTACGGGCAAGAACACTTGATTAATACAGAGAGGACTATCAGTTCTGGTTAAGGTGATTTTAATTTTTAAATCTGTTGGGGCCAGTTATTCGAAAGTAATCTGATTGGATTTTGACCATCGGATTGGATCAAATATTGAGGATGGGTTGCTCAAAAGAAAAAAAGGATTCTGAATTCGAATTAGATCACACAATCTAATCTTGGTTTTGATCTGGATTAAACCCTATCAGCAAATCCACCAAACAGCTGTCAATATTTATTCATTTCATCAAATTTAACAATGCACCGTCAGCGGTATTTATTCTGTTAAACCTGAAATATTAATCATTGCACCAGCCATGTATACATCTTTATTTTTTAGAGGTTATATGTGAATAAAACTATATATTAAACGTATATTAAATCTGTTCATCATTAAAGCCATTGTGTCCCTTCAGAAGACTTTAAATATCTTGGTTTATATAGATTTATTTTATGATCTGTTTATGAATGTTTTGAAGGGTTAAAGTTTCGGGTGAATAGACTTTCAATGGAGAAACGTAAATCTTCAAAAAAATATCTTCATTTGTTTTCTGAAAATGAACAAAAGTCTTATAGGTTTGGAATGACATGAAGCTGTGCAATTGATGACATAATTTTCATTTTGCAGTGAACTAACCCTTGAAGTATATAAATCTTGTTTATTTGTATAGTGCTTTAACAATACATATCGTTTCAAAGCAGCCTTTTAAAAAAATGCATTTTCTTTGTTACAATTTATAGTCTTACTAAGATACTAAGACTTCAGTAATAATATTACATTTACTATGCATAAAATTAGCTTTTTACAGCATTATTTTTGTTGTCTCAACTCCTATTTTCCTAATCGCCAGGACTTGCGCATGCATGCTGACTGCAGCAAGCTAGCTTGGAAGATGAAAAAGGGCTTATATGAAATGATCATCGGTAGTGTTGGGTACTGAAACCTGGTGTACCGGACCTAATCAGAAAGCAGATGTCTGATAATACAAATCCAACATCTATGTAGTAACATTGGTGTCCATGTTGTTTTCACATTTTGACTTAAAAGCACAAATGAATGCAGCAATTACACTTGCTCTGATGGCAACAGGTAGCCTACTGTTAGCTAACTTACAATAAACATGTCTAAATTATTAAAACGCCTAAAGCTAAACTTCCTTTGTAATGACTTGCAATGGGAAGCGTTTCTAAACCTGTTGAGAACATTATAATGTTTTTTATTCCACAACACCAGAAGGATGTGGTAGCATTACTATCATTACTATCATTACTATCCATAACCTTACATATACCTCAATAGCTTACAATGATTCCAGTCATTACTAGAGAGTTATCATGATCTTCACCTTAGAATAATTATCCAAATAAATAGTAATTCCTTCGGAAGGTTTGGTATTACCCGAGTTATTACTAGTGGGTTACATGATCTTTACTTTAGAATTAATTATACATTATGCATCATTAACATTAATTATAAACCTGTATATAGTGGTTATTAGTAGGTTTTTGAGAGATATGAAAAAAATTTAGTTACTGATTAGCTAATAGTGAACTACCACTTTCAACTAAACACTATTACTTACTGTTTCTTTAATCAGAATTTCTTGTTAGTCAGTAGTACTATAATGTTAATAGTGCATTTGTCATTTGTTCCTGTGTAGTTATTCACTAATGGATGCACAAGTTACACTGTAAAAAACAATTTGTTGAGTCATCTTAAAATAATTTGTAAACTAGCTGCCTTAAAATGTTAAGTTCAGTCAACTCAAAAAATGTTTATTCAACTTGAAATGTTAAATTATGCTAAGTGACAATATATGCTAAGTGATATATTCGAGTTGAATCAACTTAAAATTTTAAGCCAGCTGGGTTATTCACTAATGACAGAACAGTATTCTAAACTGTTACCTTTTATGATTTTGTGGCCAGTTTGAAAAGAACAAATTTTCTATTTAAACTCTAATCATGATTGAAAAGTGTGTGATTTGTGTCTCATTTCAGTCTTGTTTCAGTCTGTCCTTCACCGTCATCATCATCATCCTCATCCTCACAGACTTAGATCAGTCCAGACAGCCTTGTGACTCTCTTCTGTCAGTTGTTATGCTGGAGTCTCTTGTGATGATTGGATCCGTTCTGAGGTGAATCAGGCTGGTGTTAAACTGACGATATCAGACTCCACATTTCAGATATTATTCTTATCAGGACACTGTATCATCAGCACTCTGACTACAACACTGCTGGATTTTTAAGGGACATTTATGATTATTGTTTACATTTTTTGTTGTTGTTGTTTCAGTTTATCTGAGGAAATGTAAATTTGAATTATTTTAATTTCAGAGTTCAAATAAAAATGGTAAATTATTTTCAATTATACCACATTTTCTCTGTAAAATGTGTTTTTAACAGTGTAGTGATCAAACCTTCTATCAGAGTAAGAGACAGACAGAGGGAAAAGAACAGGAAGCAGAAGTCAAAATGGTCACGGTCACTGAATAATCTAGTTGCATTCAACAAGTTTTATTATACCAAAGCTAAAGAAAATTGCTGCTTTACAACATCATCTTATGAGACTGAAAACAATGTTTAGACATTTTAGATACTGACTGGTCTTTCTTTGCAAGAAACTTACTTGTGAAGACACATCACACAACTTAATATTAAACAGCAATAGAAAAATAATATAAACATTACAAGTATTAAATGAATTTATGTTAAATGATTAGATAGAGAGAGAGAAAATGTGAAGTGCAACACAGATGTATGTTTGCTCTCTTGAAGGCTGCTGCCAAAAAAATTTGATCTTTAAATCCTTCATTTAAAAATTATACAACAAATCATATTTTCTGACAAAGAATGCTAAATTATTTGTTTGTAGGTAGTTAATTGATTTGTGTGGAACTATTGCAACTCATGTAAATCAGCATGCAAGAATTTATTTTTGGGTCTCATTGATTTCATTTTTATATTCATTGGTGTCTTGAACAGATCACAGTTCAAGTCACTTTTTACTCCAGTACTTTCCAACACAAACACAGTTTCACACCAGAGATCTTTCTGAACAGTTCTTGTCTTGACTTCAGTAACTTTAAACACCTCATATATATCACTACAAACAGCATCATTCAAACCCTGATATACTTTAGAAGTTGATTTAGTGTACACATAAATGGCAATCGTATGAATCTTTTTCAAGTTATCTCCTGGAGGCTTATGATTCTCTACAGCTTCCTGCCAAGCCCTTCTGAATTTATGTGTGTTACTGAGTTCCTTCTTTAGCAATACCTTCTCCACCAGACAGGCCATGTTCTTTTTGCAACCCACATAAAGGTCATCAACAGAATTCAGAGCCATATCCAATGGAAATATCTGTTCATCAGCAACAGCTGCTCGATCCTGCAGCAACAGGCATTATAATGATCATTCATCAGTATTCATATATGTAATATTCTTACTAGAACACAAGCTCACCTGTAGAGTGGCTGAAATGAGAAGAAGAGCTTCAATCATCAGCAGCATTTTGATTCAGTCAAATCACTCAGATGATCCAGTAGATCTAGTGAAGAGCAGGTGCTGAAAGACAATGAGAAACACAACAGCGTTTCACCAATACATCAACTATCAGTGTTACGAATCTGGTCGGTGTTCTGCGGACCGCTCACCACCAGATGTTGCTCTCGCTCCATTATTACACACAGACTGTTGCACTACACCCCGGACTGCATGTCCCATCATTGATTGCGCCATACACCTGTGGCCAGCCAGAAGCGCTATAAAAGCCCCTTCCCTCTTGCAAGCCACGGAGTATTGTTGTTGTGATTTGTCGTTGTGGCTATTGTTTCCTAGTTTCCATTTTCCCGTGTTTGGTTCTCTCGCCTGGTCTTCTCGTTCTCGTCTGTCTCGCCGCCTGCCTACTGGACTCTCGCTCGTGTTTACGGATTATTCCCCTCGCTTCACCCCTTTATGGATTATGTTCGCCGTTGTTTGACCCACGCCTGCTTTACGACTCTCTCTACGTCTTGCCTGTGTTACACCTGTTTGCTACTGTTCTGACCCTGCCTGTTGTCGACTATGTCTCTGTCTCGTCCCATTAATAGAAGCTCGCGAATGGATCCGCTCGCCTCTCGCCTCTCACTCAACATTACAATCAGCAGGAATATGTGCATAGACTTGCATGCTAAAAATGTTTTACATTCAAATTTTCTGCTAGATTGCAAAACAATTTGAAAGTAAAATGAATAGTAATAAAAACAATAAAACATAACAGTAACCAAAGACAAACTAAAACCTTTAAGAGGAAGGGAAAATGTATCATACCTGTGATGTTTCACTGATGTCCTTGTTATATTCACCTTTTACTTTACCCACCTAATGAGCTGGGATTATTGTTGTCTTTTTGTGAGGTTCTTCAGGCGCTCAGGGTCAATGACGAGAGGAGACTGGAAAAGGCATAAAGCCAGATGAAAGCAGCAGTATTTAAACCAACAGATGAGGAAGTGGTTCTTTTTTTATATCACACAAATTAAATAAATAATCCAAATCAAATAAAAATACAAAAGTGCATTGCTTCTAAAAAGTTATAGCTAGAATGCACAGTACAAACGTTTTATGTTTTTTAAATCAGCAGTCTTGTAAAATTATTAAATATTTAAATGCCACTGTCATGGCACCTTTAACCACCTCTTATTCCATAACCCAATCAGAGACATTTAAATTTTCTTATAATCTCTGCTTTAGGATATGAAACTGCACGTATGCATATTCTTAACTGTTTGGTTCCCCTTAGGCTCTTTGCTCATGTTATACATGCCTCATATCTGGATTCAGTCATGCAGTGCTTGTTGTTTTCAGCTATAACTGATCAGTGCAGTAATTTCATGTTATTGATAGTAGCTCTGTTATTACAGTAGAAGTTCCAGTGGTGTCCTGACAATGAGATTGCTTTATAAATGTGCTGTACAATGAAAATGTTTGCATTTCTGTATTAATTAGACACAAGAAACAGCGTGTGAATCTCAGCAATGATGACAATCAACAAAATATCCCAATAAACAGACCAACTCTGAATATAAATAAAAGCAAATAACAAGAATAAAAGAAAACACTGAGGCAATTCAGCTGCATAATTTGATGCTGCAATGCATGCTGGGATTCATAGGTGTGTTTTGTAATGTCATCATGCATTGTGGCATGAAGCATTATGTTGATAGTCACATTATAGAGATTCTCTGAAAAATGCTGGGTTGTTTTTTCAACCCAAATGCTGGGTTGAGGCAGCTGCATAAAGATGTTGGGTTGAAAATTGTTCTTAATCTGTAACCCAGCAGTGCTGGGTTGGGAATGCGGACATGAAAGAGAGCACACATGTCATGTTAACAACTCAACTTCTTCAGAGGGAAGCGAATGCAAGATGGTTTATTCAGTCATTTTTTGTGTCCAGGAGTATTTTGAGATGTCATGGAAGACAGAAAAAAGGCCAAGTAGAGTGTATGTTATATTATGTAATAAAGACTAGCCTAGTTATTTTGAGGCTGATGAAGTGATAATTGTTAAAAGTAATGTTCTGCATATAATATTTCAGACAGATAATCATTGTTCAATAGTGTTTTTGTATAATAGTTTTATACAATATACAACATTTACAAAAAAAGTCAAATTGGGTCTTAAAACTTATATTCAACAGATTAAGTAATCAATAAATTGTTATTAGTTAAATGTGTCATAATTTATTAATTCCCTAATAACTTATTTTATTAACTAATGATGTAAATTCATATGTTAATTACCACAGTGGTCAAAGCTATGTACTTCAACTTCCAGTTGTCTGCTTTAATTAATCATTACCAAATGGTTTGCAAAGATATCATTGTTATGACTTTACTTGTTGAGGCACATGACTAACTAACTAATTCTAAAACCATATCCACAATGACATATTACTTAACAATTAGTTAATCGTTCTGTGCCTCAACAAGTAAACTTCTCCAGCACACTTAAATCATTTAAGAGTGTTGGAGAAGTAGACTTCAATGACAACTTTACCGACATCTAGTGGTGAAATTGTGCAACTGACTTAAAATGTAAATGACAGTTGACAACAGAAAACAGTTTAAAAATGGAGAGGCCACAGATCAATATGAACCCAATTTGTGTTGTATTTTAAAAGGGGTTATATTTGTAGAATTTACTTGGGCTGCTTACCGTGTCAGATGCCGACAGATGCTTGTGCTGTTCAATAAACTCAAGAGTTGTTTACTCAGTTGTTTACTATGCATTTCATAACAGTTTGTCATAAACATAAGCGTGTCTCTATTAAACTTTAAAATAAGCATCATGAATGTCAAACAGACCGCTGCTACATAAATATAGGTCTATAAAACTGAATGATAATAAATGTACATATAGCATGTTCTTCTGTGGTGCACTGATTACAGTACTCATCAATGTAAAAATTAAATTAAAAAAAAAAGGGAGAGAGATAGGCAATCAAACTGAAGGAGGCAGGGTTTACTGATGTGAAATAAATGTTTAAGTTAATCATAACCTTCCTTTTCCATGCAGGCCTAGCATTTGTATGCTTTTGAGATCAAAATGTACCAACACTTCAGTTAGTGTGTTGCAATAACAGATGCATATGGACAAGATGGCTTTTGACAGGTGATCACATTTAAAAGGACATTTTCCATTGTCAATTGAGGGCAGTGGTTAAGGTTTGATGAAATCAGCCAAAGTGCAATTTTGAGTTGTTGTGACTGAGTGCTCCCAAAGTCGTCAATAAAACTTCCTTTAAACAGCAACTTGTCTTGTAAGCTTCAGCTTAGAATTAGAAGTGCTAAAGTTTTTTCACTGAAGTTTTGTGTTGAAATCACTGGGACAGTAACATTCTTAATTAGTGTTAATGATCCTGTGTTGGACCTGTGTACACTCAGATGCTAGAGATTTGACAATGATACCAGCTTCTTGACAGAAGCCATCACTATATTCAGGGGGAAATTACACCAAATATTAGTGCTACCACTTGAATAAGACCTTAATTCAAGTTGAAACTTTTAGCAATTAAAATATTAATCAAAGGTGACTGTTATTCAAGGTGATGAATTAAAAGCATGTTTGAAAAGAAAAATCAAGAGAGTTGAATAAAATCAATAATGTCATCCTGAGATTTAGGGAGTTTTTACATTTTGAAATAAATAAATCAATAGATGCATAAATTCTTAAAAAGATAAATAGTAGGATTGGGAATATGCACCTGTGGATCACTCTGTGAAAATTATGACATTTTGAGCCATGGATAAACTTTGATAACCCATCTGAGCCTATATATAAATCATAATATATCCCAATTTTGATTTATGTATTGGCTTAGATGGGTTAGGAAACACAGAGTTGAGAAATGGGTGCAGGGATTCTATGAACTGATATTCTAACAAACTGCTTGTTCTTTTTCTGAAAAGAAGAACTTGCTTCATGAAAGTAAAATGTGAAACTGCTGTTATCAGACCTTCAGCTTCTCTCTCGAAAGAGGAAGTTGACACTTTTAAGGGGTCAACATGGAGACAGGCTGATTCAATGCAGGAAAAGTTGGACCTTTCACTTGAGAATTTTCCTAAAGACTTAGAGAACATCCTGCTATTCAATTCATTCTCAGTGGTGGCAGACTGAAGGTAGACAAACAACAGAGGTCACAGACAACAACACTATAGGCCTCGGAATCCCACCACTGGCTGAAAATCTAATGCAACAGCACAAGTTTAACTGATTGACAATCAAAGGAATTCCATTTGCTGCATTTTCAATGATAACTACAAATGCTGTCATGAGCAGGGGTATAAGATAGGAATGTTTTTTAGTCAACATTTGAAGTGGATGAAAAAAAAAGTTAATCAAAGATGTCATAAGACAAAAACAAGTTTTATTTAAGTTTTAGGACAACTTTGATGAAAGGTTTTGATCCACTTCAAATGTCGACTACGATATATGTTAACTAATATATAAACTAGTATATGAATCATAATTTTTTTTAATACAGGCAAGTCCATCCCTAGACATAGTATAGCAAAGATGTAAAAAAAAAAAAAAATGTGGTGGCTAAAGATGAAGACATAATTTCAGATATTCTCATTCACTGAATCAAACATGAATGAAACCAAGTTATGTAGGGACCCAAAGCTGAAACCTAGACCAGAAATGTGAAATGTGATCAAAGATGTTAAACCAGAAATATGAAACTGGACAGCTCTGACATAGAGTAATTGCTCACCAAGCAAAATTTTGAAAAGCTTTGTTTTCTCAATGTGGTTACAGATTTGATAATCTGGATCAATTAGCCAAAATTACTAAAATGGTTTAAAAACAGAGGCATATCTGTTTGTTGACTGTGTTAGATAATGCTGTGTTATATAGAGTCGATTTTCAAAACACTATTTAAAACAATAGACTAAAATTATACAAAATGTTTTAATTGTACAGATGATAAAAAATGTACTTTTTTTTCTGGTTAGACCTTATGAAGCAAGTCCTTAAGAAAGCTTACTAAGGTAAAATTGTTACCAGCTGGCATTAAAAACCAACAAATACGTTTGAGAAAAGGGAGACTATTGTAACGCCATGCCAGCAGAGGGAGCCCTCTCCCACTGACTGACTGTTGCTGCTCCCTCTGCTGCTTCGTTGGTTACTTCCTGTTTGGTGGCAATAAAAGGAGGCCTACATCAAACAGGCCTCGCGAAGTATTGTTTTGCTCATGTGGACTCTACCAAGCGGTTTTCCCTGTTTCCTTTGCCCTGTTTTTGTCTTTACCACGGTTTTGTTTCATAGTCATAGTTTTTGCTTTGTTTTTGCCATAGTCTTGTCAAGTTCTTTTGCCATAGTTTTTGTCTAGTTTCACAGCTCTGTTCTTTTGTCACTTTGGACTGCTCTCTCTGGTTTTGACTTTCTGCCTGCTTGAAGGATTACGCCATTGCTCTGTCTTCGTTGCCACTGTCTGTTTGGATATCGACCCTGCCTGTATTAACCACGATCTGTTTGAATAAAGCCTGCACTTGGATTTTACACGCTTCCCACGAGTCCTGCCTGTTACAACTATGCAGAACATGAACTGAAGAAATGCATGTGTCAGTCTTAAATGTCCTAACTACAGTTGGTGTACACCTTTACAAGTCTTTTAGAAATTTTAGGATGCATTTCTTGCTATTTGTTGTTAGGACGTGTCATTAGTTAGTACATTCTTCTTGCCACTTGTTTAATGTGTAAGAATTCAAAGTAGGTCTGAAGGAAGGATTTAATATTAGATTACTAGATTGCTGATTTCTTTCACTCTGCTTTGGAAATGTTTTTGACCACTGCTTAAACTTATATTACCAGCAACTGCTATTCTATTCACTTCAAGACTTTGGTAAGGAGCATGTAAAACATGTAAGCATGTTCAAATCAAGCCAACATGTATATGTGGGGCCCACATGGTTTCTGCTGGGTCTACATGGGTACCAAGTGGGCATGGTCCCAAAATAGGCATCTTATCTGGGGCCCACTTGGGTCAGCTAAGTAGGTCCCACACGGGCAAAAACAGATGGGCTCCCTATGTGGGACCTAGTTGGGTCACAAATGGGAAATGAGTGCTTGGGCTCGAAATGGGCAACACAAATGGGGCCCATATGGGTTTAACAAATGGGTTAGACATGGGCAAACACAATTAATCCCATATAGGCTACCTACACTGGCCCAAGGTAGTACCCACATAGGCCACCTCTATATGGGCTCAGAATGGGGAAACACATATGGGGCCCTCTTGGTCAAACCATATGGGTCAAATATGGGCAGACACAATCAGTCCCATAGGCTAGGCTGCCTACATGGGGCCCAAACCATATGGGTAAAAAATGGGCCACAAAGTCTACTAGGCTCCTATATGGGTTCTGACCTTGGGTTCTGAAACCCATATGGGGCCCTCTTGGTCAAACCATATGGGTAAAAAATGGGCAGACACAATCAGTCCCATATAGGCTGCCTACATGGGCCCAAGGTAGTACCCACAAAGGCTACCTCTATATGGGTTCTGAATGGGGAAACACATATGGGGCCCTCTTGGTCAAACCATATGGGTAAAACATGGGCAAACACAATTAGTCTCATATAGGGGCTGCCTGGGTTCTGAATGGGGAAACATGGGCCCAAAAACATGGGCAAACACAATCAGTCTCATATAGGCTGCCTACATGGGCCCAAGGTACCCACAAAGGCTACCTCTATATGGGTTCTGAATGGGGAAACCCATATGGGGCCCTCTTGGTCAAACCATATGGGTAAAACATGGGCAAACACAATCAGTCCCATATAGGCTGCCTGCATGGGCCCAAGGTAGTACCCACATAAGCTACCTCTGTATGGGTTCTGAATGGGGAAACACATATGGGGCCCTCTTGGTCAAACCATATGGGTAAAAAATGGGCAGACACAATCAGTCCCATATAGGCTGCCTGCATGGGCCCAAGGTAGTACCCAAAAAGGCTACCTCTATATGGGTTCTGAACGGGGAAACACATATGGGGCCCTCTTGCTCAAACCATATGGGTAAAACATGGGCAAACACAATTAGTCTCATATAGGCTGCCTGCATGGGCCCAAGGTAGTACCACAAAGGCTACCTCTATATGGGTTCTGAATGGGGAAACACATATGGGGCCCTCTTGGTCAAACCATATGGGTAGAACATGGGTAAACACAATCAATCCCATATGGGCTGCCTACATGGGCCCAAGGTAGTACCCACATAAGTAATCTTTGTATGGGTTCTGAACAGTGAAAGACGTGTAGGGCCCTCTTGCCAAACTATATGGGCATACACAATCAGTCCTTTATAGGTTGGCTACATGGGCTCAAGGTAGTACCCACATGGGTAATCACTGTATGGGTTGTGAATGGGGAAATACATATGGGGTAGTGATCTTCCCATCATGTGGTAGGGTGACCAAACGTGCCGCTTTCTGGGGACATATTCTGCACAGGATTTCTATATTGCTTAAATTAACCAGGTTGGTTGCTTGTGCTGCGGCAATGGATCATTGCATGACAACAAAGTACCGAGAAATGATTCGAAAGGATGGAGCATCTGCTCTGCTCTGCATAGCTCTTGCAGTACTTTGATGTCGTACAATAATCAATCAGCACAGTGAAAACAACCAACACCTGGTTATTTTAGGCAATTTAGAAATCATGTGCTGAATGTGTCCCCAGGTAGTGCCATGTCTGGTCATCCAAATAGGGGACCCTCTTGGGTAAGACATAAGCATTCTGGGTAAGACATGAGCAAACATAATCAGCCCCATATAGGCTGACTGCATGGGCCCTAGGTAGTACACATATAGGTACTAGGTGGAGTGGGCAGTGGGTTTGGGATCTATGTGGGTACAGTATTGACCTTATTCACCATTTTTAAAATATTGTCTTTGAATTTCCATTTGTGTGGTAGCTCTGTATATTTCTATGGCATTTCTGTCTAAGTAATTTAGCTGGTAAAGTGGATTTATGTATTGTAGAGTTAACAAAAGTTATTGTAAACACTGTAATGTTTAAAGCAAATGTCTTAACAAATGTCAGTAGACAGACAGAAGAAAGACAGAATGGACATTTATGTTTCTGATGGGAAAAATCCAATGTATATCCAGAAATCGTATTTGCAGCATATGATACAGGGGTTCAGAATAAAGTGCTGTTTCATTCAGTTAGCATATTGTGTTTTGTGTTCAGTTTTCTTTTTGAACCAACAGTACAGACTTTTCTTTTCAGTCTAGTCGGCACATGACCGACCTTCAAAGATGAAATATGATTGAAATAATGTCAGCTGCTGTTTTAACATTGACACAAATTGATAATGTATAATGCTAAATCATTCAAATTTGTTTTTAACAAAAAAATCTTTAAAAAAAAAAATAAATAAATAAAAAATAATAATAATAATAACAGATCTGTATGTTGAATAAATGTCATGTCTATAACAAGAAATATCTGCCTTTTGAATAATTATGATTATTAACATTTTATTTATTAGCATTTTACGATATTTTGATCAAAACACCTCTTCAAAATCCAAATGTATATGTATAATTTTAATTATTAGCATTAGTAACAATAATTATAATAGATACAGTTTTAATCTCAAAAGAGCAGTGAGATTCTGTGTGGACTTTTACATATCACTATTACATTTTTATTCATACACTGTCATGAAAACACTGTTTGACCAATTAATCAAATAATACAGCCAAAAAAATAAAACTAAATACACACACGTTTGTTAAAAAAAAAAAAAAAAGTTTATTTTCCATTACCACTCTGAAACAATTTCTATTGGTTGTTTCACCTGTTGCTTTCATCAGGATTGGTTAATCTGACTGTCATTCACGAAACTGGCCAATGACAGCCTCGCGCGCCTTTTTGCTAGTGCAGTTTGAAAATATACTAATCAGTTTGGTGATGTGCTGCTACTGATCCGCAAGATTACGCGCTCAGTTCCTGATTATGTGCCTGTTAAATTCTTATTGTAAACTAATTTGAACTGTGAGATGTCAACGGAGAACAGAAGCTGGAATGTGAACACAGAGGAAGGGGCAGACTGGATGTGTGAGATCGCGAAAACATATGGCGATGTCAGGTAACAAAACATTTTTCAGTCAAACCATCATAAAGTTATGATTTGTACCCACAATTAATTAATGTGAGTGAGAGGAAATTAAAGGGAGAGGCTAATCGCGATTAGCATATTAGCGCGCTGGCATATTAGCACGTATTTCAGTGTAAATTAGTGTTTGACCCTGGTGAAAAAATATATGCTGGTATAGGTTTGTTTGCTGGTTTATACCAGCTGGTTTAGCTGGTCCTTTGACCAGCTGGTAAACCAGCAAAAACCAGCAACCAGCACCAGCAACCAGCCATCATCAAAACCAGCATCCAGCATTCCAGCATAAAACATACCTATCAGCATATGCTGTTTTTTTCACCAGGGGAAGTTGGTGTGTGTTTGTGTGTATTAATGTTTAGTTTAAAACTCAAACTCATGAGAAGTAAAGGAGCACTGGAATAAGTGAAGTGAGTGATTAAACTGTAATTCACACTCGAAAACACTGGAATATATAGGAGAGTTGAGAGTGTTGTATGAGAGTGTTATGTTTTTGTAGATGACCGTTTCTGAGTATATTTTTTACTTCACCTCTTCAAATACTGATAACTTCTAATGATAAGATATTGGTTCACATTTTTAGATCAAGCACACGTTTTTCAGGGAAAACAGGCACCCAATACAGAGACTACAGTAAAATGTTAGTCAGTTTTAACCACTGTTTCCAGACCTGAACTATGATTATAATCATTATAAGTACATTTGTAAGACATTTCCTCCACTGGTGATAGAAAATCTGAGTAACTTTTTTCCCTGTTTTCTTTCTTTTTCTGAGGTGGCACAAAGAAAAGGAAATAGAACTTGTCACCATCTTCAGTCCTTTATTTTATTCACTGGAGAACATCACAGCCTTCAGATGTGTCATATCAGGATAAATGCAACTGCAGGTAAAATTATATTATGGTAGATTTAATTGTGGTGTACAATTTTTTTAAGATACAGCTTTTTTAAGATACAGTTGTATTTACCTTGCTATGATATCTATGGGAAGAGTCCATTTTTTTGTGAATCCTCTTTGTCTTTCTTTTGGGGATTCACATTTTTCTGATGGTATTGTTATGCATTAGGTTCATGTTTCGATCATAACTAACAGTTTCAAAGCTGACAGTTTGTTTATGTTGCCTAAATGGCTTATAATGGCAAATTTCAGTACAATTTAAATATGTTTTGTTTAAGATTGTAAAGGAATGGTAAAAAAAAGAAATTATTCTTTTTAAGGACTCGTTGGGCCCACCCCACTACAGATTCAGCAAGGATCCAGCTGATCACTGCCAATTTGAAGGAGGATTGTCCTTTATCTGCTACATTGCACTCTCACATCTGGTATGGATTCACTGACTTTTTGTAATGTGTGAGATGTTTTGATTTTAGTAAATGTAGTGATTTTGCTTAATTTTATTCTACATAATTTTCTTAAAAGGAACGTTCACCCCAAAATGAAAGTTCTGGCATCATTTACCTTTCATCACCCTTATGTTTGTCCAAACCTGTATGAATTTCTTTCTTCTGTTGAAGACAAAAAGATTTTTTGAAGAATGTTGATAATCAAACAGTTCATAGTAGCCAATAACTTTCATAGTAGGAAAAAAAATATTATGGAAATCATTGGGGCCCGTCAACTGTCTAGTTACCAATGTTTGGAACATCATCGGATGCAAAACCTATTTTTACAAGTTTGAACATAAATGTGTGTTGACAGTGTGTGTACACAACCACCCCATAATGATATAAATTCACACAGTGGAATTTTTTTAATCTTAATATGGGAAAAATCCAATGTAATCCAAGTAATATGCCTTTTTTCAAATAAGGTCATTGTCAGTGTCTTGTCGGTGTGATGTCACACCGACCAAGGCCGCTCCCATGATAGTTGATTGACATGACAGTCTTATCTTAAACCCACCCTAACTGAGCCGAGTGAGCGCTGAGAACAGTCCGACCACCATTTTTGTTTCGACTCCAGTGCAGGGGAAGACAAGACTATCTCCGATTGAGTGATTGAGGTGTTCTATTGTTGGATGCAGTAATGCACATAGTAGCACTCATCATTTACTCCCGACATCTGAGATGCAGAGGATTAACATTACTTTTGTTTTTGAAGGAAATGTGCCCGGCAGCCTAAATAAATGTGTCTATGTTCACGCGAATCATTTGTAATCTAGTTTCACCTACAGCAGAAGCGAGTATATGGGTGTTTTTTATGCATCTTTGCAATTCGCCTTTTCTTAATAATGTGCTAGTTAGCAAGTTTTGCGGTTAAATGCGGCTAAAGTAAACATTACTGATCGTCACCCCACAGGAGATAGAGGCGGGGTGGCAGAGCTCATTAGCGTTTAAAGGAACATGGAACAGAATGGCTCACTCTAAAAAGGGCTGATGGTAAAATGGGTGGGGTTTTTTTTACACTACCACTGAGAAATTTTAACCAAAGTATGTTAAAGACTTCTCATTAAGACCCTAAAGAATCATATAAACTTGTGGAAATTGGGCACCCAATGACCCCTTTAAACTTTGTCAGTACATCATAAATAAAACGAGGCATCAGTTTGCCAGCTGGGATTTATTGTGTCGTGCCACGCCGTGCCGTGCCGTGCCGCGCAGTGCCGCGCCGCGCCGCATCCAGTATAGAAAGTACACTAGGTGCATATGAGTCATTTAATCATTAATTCATACAGTTAAAAAAAAAACAAAATCATTCAAGATTAAACATTTTAAATAGACTCCAGTCATAGTATTTCTAGTACAGAACTTACACTTACACTAGTAAATTACACTTTATTTTTAGTTCAATGTTCAGAATCTTGATATCTGTTTGAATCTAAACAAAAATGGGATTCTCTATATATCCAGAATCATGCAGCTCTAATTTAAGTTATTAAAACTGAGACTCTTAAAGGAATAGTTGACAAAAACAAAAAAAATCTGTCGTCATTTACTCGCCCTTGAGTTGAGTAAAAGTTATTATTTTGTAGTATTTTAACATGTGTAAGTAACATAATATTTCACGTTTACTAAACACATTGTAGAAAGGTTATTGGAATAGCCTGTAAACAAGCACCTTTGCTGTTACTCTGTTGTTTTCCTTACTGTAGTGGAGCGCAGCATCTTCATACCTCATCTTCCTGAAAAATTTAAAAATGTCCTATTTTTAAATATATTTGTTTTGCAGAGGCTGTTAAGAAGACTGCACTGATGTCAAAGATCAGCCAGCAAGAATCTGAGAGGGAACTCTCAAAATGGTTTACTGGGACAAGAGACAGAGGAGGATTGAGGGTGTCTAGAATGCACAAATGTCTGTCTGCAGTGTAAGCAGTACTGAAAAATGTATAGTTGCTGCTGCTGTTTCTTACTGTCTCTGTTTTCTATGTGCAAATGTTCAAAGCTTTCAGTAAATACTGGTTCAAATACAAGTTCAAAATGTTTGTTAACTTTAACAATTAAATGATTTTAACAGTTAGGTATCAGAATATAGCATATGATGGGTAGTTTCAATAAAATTGAAATTTGAAAAGATTTCAATCTCACTGTGTACTGCTGAATGCTAATGCTTTAAAACTTTAAAACTTTTTTTAATCCCACTTGCAAGCCATACTTTATCCCATGTAGTTCCCACATAGAGTTTGAAGATGGGACCTAGGTAGGTTTTGTGTGTGTTTCATAGTTGGGCCCCACCTTAAACCCAGTGAAATCCTAAATAAAACCCACATTGGTAAATTGCATGGGGCCAACATGGAACCCGTGGACAAACCCATGTAAAACCCATATATTAAATGGAACCCAGATGGGTTTTGCATATGTTCCCTAGATGGGCCCCACCTAAAGCCCAGTGAAATCCTACATAAAACCCACATTGGATAAGTTGCATGGGGCCAACATGGAACCCATGGACAAACCCATGTAAAACCCATATTTAGATAGAACCCAGATGGGTCTTGCATATGATCCCTAGATGGGCCCCACCTAAAGCCCAGGTAAATCCTGCATAAAACCCACATGGGTATGTTGCATGGGGCCAACATGGAACCCATGGACAAACCCACTTAAAACCCATATTTCAGCCCATGTAGTAAAGATGGGGCCAAGATGGGTCTTTCGCATGTTGCCCAGTTGGGGCCCACTTGTTGGCAAGTGTAATCCCACATGAAACCCATGTGGGCAGTTGGCATGGGGCCATTATGGAACCCACGGACAATCCCATATAGAGCCCATTTTTCAGCCCATGTCAAACCCACATGGGCCCCACAATCAAATGTTAGCTGGGTTAAAGCTGGGACCAAGATGGGTCTTGTGCATGTTGCCCAGTTGGGTCCCACTTTGTGACAAGTTCAATCCTATATGAAATCCACGTGGGCAGTTAACATGGGGCCATTACGGAACCCGCGGACAATCCTATATGGGGCCCATTTTTCAGCCCAGTTCATACCCATATGGGCCCCACATACAAATGTTGGCTGGGAGGGTTGAGAAACACCGGTGTAGAGGAACGATCAGGGCAGATTGTGATGGATTTTTTTTTTTTAAGGTTAGTCAAACGCTAAATATCAAAGACAGTTTGAATTGAACAGGGACCATTGCTTATTCTTTGGTTGAGCTTGATTCAGTTGCTGAAGGTGGTTCCACATGATCACACGATGCTGGTGGATCTCGTGCTGTCTCACTCCTAACTCGTCAAATATTGACGCTTGGGCAGGACCCCTTTGGCGTCACTTCTGGACGCTCAGGGTACCCCTTTAGCGTCATTTTCCGACGTGCAGGGTCCTCCAGTACTTTACATAAGAAACCTTGGCGTCAATGTGCTGACGCGAAAGGCACTGGGGATTTTATCGTCATGATTAAATTATATATTTGGTTATTATATATTGCTATTATTGCATATATGTTTGGGTGTGATTTTTTTTTTTTCAGTGCAAACAGTCAACAGTTTATTACACTATTTACACATTTAACCCAACACCTGCCCCTACACCTAACCATCTGTCAACAAAATGCAAGATATAACAGGCAGATACAACTATATTCATAATTTATTCAAAAAGTATTCATATTCCAAGGGTTCTGAAGCAAAACGATTGATTTATGAGAAGAATAGACACATTTTCAGCGATCAAAACAATCTGTTATTCGCATAAAAATATTGTATGGCTTCAGAAGACTTGGAATGCAACAGGACTTGTTTGTAATGCTTTTATACTGCTTGTTTATGGTCAGTTTTTGCAATAATTATTAATTAAAGTATACATTTATATAAGATAATTTCTATTTTTTTACAAATGCATGCAAACCATTAAATTAAATTAAAGACAAACAACTGAAAACAATGGAGGACACTGCTTGTCAAAAAGTGACGCTGAAGGGGTACCCTAAGCATCAAAAAGTGACGCTAAGGGGTCCTGACCAATCGTCAATATGTGACGAGTTGGGAGTGAGAACGTGTTGGTAGTTTCTTTGGATTAGTAATGCAAAGCTTAAATGTGTTAATAATGCAACAGTAATAATATTTTCAGGGATATGTTTAGTTTTTGTCCTTGTGTTCACTGAGTTTTCAGTTGGCCTGTTCCCCTGTGACCTAGTTGACCTGGTGTGGTTTAGAAGCTGCACTATGACTGATAAGAATGCTCTGGAGAGGCTGAGGAAGGCAGCGCAGAAAATCACAAGAACACAGCTTCCCTCACTGACTGACATATACAGAGATGGATGCTTGCGACGGGTGGCACGCATAATTCAAGACTGTACCCACCCTGGAAACACCTGTCCTCACTTGGGCCAATCTGACCACTTTTAGGAAAACTGTTCCTAAGGTGAGATACTTAAGGTTATGGCCAGAGGATGCAATCTCACAACTGCAGGACTGTTTTGAGCACACTACATGCAGGACCTGGCAGACTATACATCCACTGTTTTGTTTTGTTTTATATTCACACTTGTATTGATAATGTTACTGTACAGAAACAGATCAGACATTATCAAAACAGCAAACCATGGATCACCAGACACGTCAAGCAGCTGTTGAGAGACTGAGATACAGCCTTTAGGTCTGGAAACAGGGAATGCTGCCAGATCTAACTTAAAAAGGCATCAAGGAAACAAAAGTGGCTTACAGGAGAAGGACAGAGGGACAGTGTAGCAAGGGGGCTCACGGCACATCTTTTGCTGCATTTAATACAATCATCCCTGGCAGAATATTGACTAAACTACACGGTCTGGGTGTCAGTCACCACACATGCAGATGGATTAAGGACTTCTTAACAGAGCGCCCCCAGTTGGTCAGGATGGGGTTCCATCGGTCCTCAAAACTAGTACTCAGCACTGGTGTTCCCCTAGGGCTGCGTTCTGAGCCCTCTGCTGTACACCTAATACACCCACGGCTGCACACCAATCTATGACAGCAATATCATAAAGTTTGCGGATGATACTATGGTGGTGGGACTGATAGGGACTGACGGGACTGACAGAAAGAGATCCAAAAACTCACTGTCTGGTGCTCTGATAACAACTTGACACTCAACTCATCAAAAACAAAGTACTTGGTCCATAGACTTCAGAAAGAAAAAAGGGACAAGCATGCCCCTATTTACATCAAAGAGGAACCTGTGGAAAAGGTCAGTAATTTTAAATTTTTAGGAACATACATCTCTCAGGATCTGACATGGTCTGTTAACACAAATGCCCTCATAAAACAGGCACAACAGAGACTATACTTCTTGAGGTCACTGAAGAGAGTTAACTCATCATAGGAGTTCCTGCTGTCCTTTAACAAATGCTCCGTGGAGAGTATTATCACTTACAACATCCTGGTTTAAAAGCTGCACTATGACTGATAAGAATGCTCTGGAGAGGCTGAGGAAGGCAGCGCAGAACATCATAAGAACACAGCTTCCCTCACTGACTGATATATACAGAGACAGATGCTTGTGATGGGTGGCACGCATAATTCAAGACTGTACCCACCCTGGAAATATTCAGTTTAACCTACAACCTTTCAGTCTTGAAATATGAATCAAAGGAACAAAGGAATCAAGGAATGTGATGAATTAAAAGCATGTTTGAAAAAATAAAGATCAAGAGAGAAATGTTGAAAGAGTTGAATAAAATCGATAGATCAATAATGTCATTTTAAGATTTTTGGATTTCTTACGTTTTGAAATAAATCAATAGATGCAGAAATGGTTTAAATGGTAAAGAGTAGGATTAGGCATATGCACCTGTGGATCACACTGTGAGAATTATTACATTTTGAGCCATGACAAACTTTTATGGGATAGATTTTGATTTATGTATTGGCTCAGATGAGTTTTAAAAACTATGGGTGATAGGGCATTCTCTTCATTGGCTTCTAAACTGTGGAATTCCCTGCCCACTGAGATTAGGAATGCAGAATCCTTTAATCCTTTAATTTTTAAAGCATCCCTTAAAACTTACTTTTTAGTGTAGCTTTTATGTGATTTATGTGGGTTCTTCGTTTTTATTATACTGGCTTTGCAATTATTTATTTATTTATTCATTCATTTATTTATTTTGCTTGTATTTTATGTGTGTGTGTGTGTGTGTGTGTGTGTGTATCTTTTAACTTTCTTATTTGTATTATGTTTGTATAGCGTTTTGAGATGCTGCTTTTAAAGGCGCTATATAAAATAAAGTCTATTATTATTATTATTATGAAGTTGAGAAGAGTGATTAATAAACAGTGAGAAATTAACTGCACGTTTAAATATTATACTTTGTATCTGAAGACATCTAGAGTTTGTATCCTGTTTTGAAGACAGTATGAAAAGTTGATTAAGTGCAGGGATTCTGTGAACTAATATTCTAAGAACTGCTCTTTCTCTGAAAAGAAGAACTTGCTTTATTAAAACAGAATGAGAAAACTGCTGTTGTCAGACCTTCAGCTTCTCTCTTGAAAGTGGAAGTTTACACTTCAGAGGGGTCAACATGGAGAGAGACTGATTCAGTGCAGGAAAAGGTGAAACTTTCTCTTGAGAATTTTCCTAAACACATTCTGACATTCAAAATGTTGGCAGATTGAAGGTAGACAAACAACAGAGGTCACAGACAACAACACCTGGGCCCAAATGTATAAAACTTCTCAGAAATGCTCTTAAAAATTAATCTTTGACTTAAGTGTCACAAAAATCTTAGTACAAAGCAGGACTTTTCTAAAAGCAACTTTCAATAAAGTCTAAGGCTGATTCTTAAGTGCTGACCGAGGTGACAGTTAAGTGTTGTGAACTAAGGACTACAACGATGTCAACCCAAAATTGCCAAGCTCGACCTCTAAAACAACATAGTGAGCCTGCTCATGTGAAGTCACTGCAGCACAACACTAATTATTTAATGTAACGGCAATAAAATAATTTAATTAAGACACTATTTAATATTTCTATGTATTTTTTTAATCACAATCTATTATTGATGTTTTGAAATCATTTTCTATTGGTATGTCTCCTTGTTTACAGCTGGAGCAATGATGTGAACATGAGGTCCATCAGCAGCTCCAATAACTCAAAGAAAGCCCACAATCCTCATAAAAGTGGCTTGTTTTTGCAGCATGGTTTGATGGTCAGTTGAAAAGTCAATGAACTGCCATATAGTAGTGGCTAAAAGTGATGTTTGGCTTGGGAAATTTGACATCTTCAACCTTAAAAAAAAAAAAGTTTTAAAGTTTTTGTAAACATATTGCATAGTTGCTAGAGTAGTTGTTTTATTTGTGTGTGATAATAACAATGAAACATGCCAAATATAAGATGCTGTCTATTTTTTTAGAAATTATGCAAACACATGTAAAAACAAGTGAGGACCAACAAATATTAATAATGGATTATGTTGTTCTCAAAAAGTGACAGTGTTGCCAATTTAGTATTCCTAAAAAAATGCTAAAAATGGTTTAAGTAAAATGTAGGGTCCTGACCAAAACATCCAACATCACTTTTGGGACTGTTGTGTTTGATGGTAGTTTCTTTGGATTAGTAATGCAAAGCTTAAATGTGTTAATAATGCAACAGTAATAATATTTTCAGGGATATGTTTAGTTTTTTTCCTTGTGTTCACTGAGTTTTCAGTTGGCCTGTTCCCCTGTGACCTAGTTGACCTGGTGTGGTTTAGAAGCTGCACTATGACTGATAAGAATGCTCTGGAGAGGCTGAGGAAGGCAGCGCAGAAAATCACAAGAACACAGCTTCCCTCACTGACTGACATATACAGAGATGGATGCTTGCGACGGGTGGCACGCATAATTCAAGACTGTACCCACCCTGGAAACACCTGTCCTCACTTGGGCCAATCTGACCACTTTTAGGAAAACTGTTCCTAAGGTGAGATACTTAAGGTTATGGCCAGAGGATGCAATCTCACAACTGCAGGACTGTTTTGAGCACACTACATGCAGGACCTGGCAGACTATACATCCACTGTTTTGTTTTGTTTTATATTCACACTTGTATTGATAATGTTACTGTACAGAAACAGATCAGACATTATCAAAACAGCAAACCATGGATCACCAGACACGTCAAGCAGCTGTTGAGAGACTGAGATACAGCCTTTAGGTCTGGAAACAGGGAATGCTGCCAGATCTAACTTAAAAAGGCATCAAGGAAACAAAAGTGGCTTACAGGAGAAGGACAGAGGGACAGTGTAGCAAGGGGGGCTCACGGCACATCTTTTGCTGCATTTAATACAATCATCCCTGGCAGAATATTGACTAAACTACACGGTCTGGGTGTCAGTCACCACACATGCAGATGGATTAAGGACTTCTTAACAGAGCGCCCCCAGTTGGTCAGGATGGGGTTCCATCGGTCCTCAAAACTAGTACTCAGCACTGGTGTTCCCCTAGGGCTGCGTTCTGAGCCCTCTGCTGTACACCTAATACACCCACGGCTGCACACCAATCTATGACAGCAATATCATAAAGTTTGCGGATGATACTATGGTGGTGGGACTGATAGGGACTGACGGGACTGACAGAAAGAGATCCAAAAACTCACTGTCTGGTGCTCTGATAACAACTTGACACTCAACTCATCAAAAACAAAGTACTTGGTCCATAGACTTCAGAAAGAAAAAAAGGGACAAGCATGCCCCTATTTACATCAAAGAGGAACCTGTGGAAAAGGTCAGTAATTTTAAATTTTTAGGAACATACATCTCTCAGGATCTGACATGGTCTGTTAACACAAATGCCCTCATAAAACAGGCACAACAGAGACTATACTTCTTGAGGTCACTGAAGAGAGTTAACTCATCATAGGAGTTCCTGCTGTCCTTTAACAAATGCTCCGTGGAGAGTATTATCACTTACAACATCCTGGTTTAAAAGCTGCACTATGACTGATAAGAATGCTCTGGAGAGGCTGAGGAAGGCAGCGCAGAACATCATAAGAACACAGCTTCCCTCACTGACTGATATATACAGAGACAGATGCTTGTGATGGGTGGCACGCATAATTCAAGACTGTACCCACCCTGGAAATATTCAGTTTAACCTACAACCTTTCAGTCTTGAAATATGAATCAAAGGAACAAAGGAATCAAGGAATGTGATGAATTAAAAGCATGTTTGAAAAAATAAAGATCAAGAGAGAAATGTTGAAAGAGTTGAATAAAATCGATAGATCAATAATGTCATTTTAAGATTTTTGGATTTCTTACGTTTTGAAATAAATCAATAGATGCAGAAATGGTTTAAATGGTAAAGAGTAGGATTAGGCATATGCACCTGTGGATCACACTGTGAGAATTATTACATTTTGAGCCATGACAAACTTTTATGGGATAGATTTTGATTTATGTATTGGCTCAGATGAGTTTTAAAAACTATGGGTGATAGGGCATTCTCTTCATTGGCTTCTAAACTGTGGAATTCCCTGCCCACTGAGATTAGGAATGCAGAATCCTTTAATCCTTTAATTTTTAAAGCATCCCTTAAAACTTACTTTTTAGTGTAGCTTTTATGTGATTTATGTGGGTTCTTCGTTTTTATTATACTGGCTTTGCAATTATTTATTTATTTATTCATTCATTTATTTATTTTGCTTGTATTTTATGTGTGTGTGTGTGTGTGTGTGTGTGTGTATCTTTTAACTTTCTTATTTGTATTATGTTTGTATAGCGTTTTGAGATGCTGCTTTTAAAGGCGCTATATAAAATAAAGTCTATTATTATTATTATTATGAAGTTGAGAAGAGTGATTAATAAACAGTGAGAAATTAACTGCACGTTTAAATATTATACTTTGTATCTGAAGACATCTAGAGTTTGTATCCTGTTTTGAAGACAGTATGAAAAGTTGATTAAGTGCAGGGATTCTGTGAACTAATATTCTAAGAACTGCTCTTTCTCTGAAAAGAAGAACTTGCTTTATTAAAACAGAATGAGAAAACTGCTGTTGTCAGACCTTCAGCTTCTCTCTTGAAAGTGGAAGTTTACACTTCAGAGGGGTCAACATGGAGAGAGACTGATTCAGTGCAGGAAAAGGTGAAACTTTCTCTTGAGAATTTTCCTAAACACATTCTGACATTCAAAATGTTGGCAGATTGAAGGTAGACAAACAACAGAGGTCACAGACAACAACACCTGGGCCCAAATGTATAAAACTTCTCAGAAATGCTCTTAAAAATTAATCTTTGACTTAAGTGTCACAAAAATCTTAGTACAAAGCAGGACTTTTCTAAAAGCAACTTTCAATAAAGTCTAAGGCTGATTCTTAAGTGCTGACCGAGGTGACAGTTAAGTGTTGTGAACTAAGGACTACAACGATGTCAACCCAAAATTGCCAAGCTCGACCTCTAAAACAACATAGTGAGCCTGCTCATGTGAAGTCACTGCAGCACAACACTAATTATTTAATGTAACGGCAATAAAATAATTTAATTAAGACACTATTTAATATTTCTATGTATTTTTTTAATCACAATCTATTATTGATGTTTTGAAATCATTTTCTATTGGTATGTCTCCTTGTTTACAGCTGGAGCAATGATGTGAACATGAGGTCCATCAGCAGCTCCAATAACTCAAAGAAAGCCCACAATCCTCATAAAAGTGGCTTGTTTTTGCAGCATGGTTTGATGGTCAGTTGAAAAGTCAATGAACTGCCATATAGTAGTGGCTAAAAGTGATGTTTGGCTTGGGAAATTTGACATCTTCAACCTTAAAAAAAAAAAAGTTTTAAAGTTTTTGTAAACATATTGCATAGTTGCTAGAGTAGTTGTTTTATTTGTGTGTGATAATAACAATGAAACATGCCAAATGTGGTCATGCTGTCATACAAAGAAATTATGAACACATGTAAAAACAAGTGAGGACCAACGAAATATTAATAACTGATTATGTTGTTCTCAATGTGACAGTGTTGCCAATTTAGTATTCCTCACAAAAAATGCTAAAAATGGTTTAAGTAAAATGTAGGGTCATAAAAAAACATCCACACATCACTTTTGGCCACTGTTGTGTTTGATGGGGTTAGTGCCACAATATTTAACACATTACTAACTGTGTCTATTGATGCATTGATGCAGTCATCAGTGCATCAATAACCAGTGCATTGATGCATTTATTTATTTTTTTTTCAATTTTCCAGCCAAAAAATGTAATAACTACTCTCATTTCTGGAATTAGAGCATTGATTTGTAAAGTGAAAAAAAGAAAAGTCAAAAAATGTATTTACTTATTATTATCGTTTTATCAACTCTATATCATCATATAACTTAACATAACTGATCGGTTATGGTCAAAACAGAGACGTGGTTACACCCGATGAAGCTATCATGCTAGCGGGTCGTACACCGGACCAGGTCGACAGAAAAAGTAACTCCGGCAAGAGAAGAGGAGAGGGACTGTGCATCTACTCTAATGGCAGGTGGTGTACAGATGCTACAGTCATGGAAAGACATTGTTCACCTGATCTGGAGTTTGTTACACTGAGATGTCTGCCCTTCTATTTGCCGCATAAGTTCACTGTAGTTGTTGTCATAGCTGTGTACATTCCACCCAGTGCTAATATTACAGTGCCATTGAACTTTTGCTAGCAGCAATCAACTAAATGCAGTGTGTGCATCCTGATGGGATCTGTATTATAGCTGGAGACTTTAATCGTACAAATTTAAAGATTGCACAGGATGCAATCTCACAACTGCAGGACTGTTTTGAGCACACTACATGGAATATATTTGCACAGCAGGACCTGGCAGACTATACATCCACTATTTTGTTTTATATTCACACTTGTATTGATAATGTTACTGTATAATGATGATGATGATGATGATGATGATGTTTTGCTGCATTCAATACCATCATCCCTGGCAGAATGGTGACTAAACACAGTCTGGGTGTCAGTCACCACACATGCAGATGGATTAAGGACTTCTTAACAGAGCGTCCCGAGTTGGTCAGGATCGAGATCCATCAGTCCTCATAACTAGTACTCAGCACTGGTGTTCCCCAATCTATGGCAGCAATGTCACCATTAAGTTTGCAGATGATACTGCGGTGGTGGGACTGATAGGGACTGACGGGACTGACAGAAATGAGATCCAAAAACTCACTGTCTGGTGCTCTGATAACAACTTGACACTCAACTCCTCAAAAACAAACATTTAAAGGTCCATTAGAAAGAATATGCTTACATTTATTTCTGCTGAGAAGTGTAAATGCAGTTCAGTATTTTCTTAGTTTCTTTCTTTCTTTGTGTGTGTGTGTGTACTTGTTTTTGCTACATTGTGGGGACCCAAATGTCCCCACAAGGATAGTAAAACCTGAAATTTTTGACATTGTGGGGACATTATTTTTAAAATGATTAAAAATAGTAAATGATGTTTATCTGAAAGTGTAACGATGCAAACATTTTTTCTGTAAGGGGTAGGTTTAGGGTTAGGGTTGGATTAGGGGATAGACAATATCGTTTGGTCAGTTTAAAATCTATAGAAGTCTATGGAAAGTGTGTGTGTGTGTGTGATCTAAGGTTTTCTGGAACTACAAATTATGCATGAGTAAAATGCAAGTTTAAGCGTCTCACTGTCTCTCTTTTCCCGGAAAACATCTCTCTTATCAATATCCCAACAAAACAAGTCCTCCAAGGACTAGACAAGATACACAGACCAGCACAAGAGTGTGTAAAAACAGCAAGAGACAGTATATACTGTACAATTTAATAGGGAAGGACGGGTGGGAACTTGGGAGGAGGCTCGGGAGGAGGACAGACACAGGGAAGAAGGATAACAAGAAATTATATATACTGTATATATATAATATGACGTTAGCAAAATGCTAACCTTTCATTGTTTGAAGTAAAACAATTAAAAGTGGGGGGGAAACTTACGTTATGAAATAAATATTTTTCTCCAATGAATGCTGGGCACAATTATTGGCACCCTTAGAAATTATGATGAGTAAAATATCTCTGAAGTATATTCCCATTCATATTTGCATTTATTTAGCACACTAGAATGACTAGGAGTATGATATTGTCCAGCCATATTGTCTTCCTTTTTCACAGGATTATAAATATGAGGTGCACAAAGGCCAAATTCCCCATCACAAGGAATAAAACCAAAGAATATAGTTCTGATGTGCAGAACAAGATTGTTGAGCTTCACAAAATAGAAAGTGGCTGTAAGAAAAGAGCTAAAGCATTGAAAATCCCAATTTCCATCATTAGGACAATAATTAAGAATTTCAATCAACTAAAGATGTTACAAATCTGCCTGGAAAAGGATGTGTCTATATCATCCTAATACATGGTGAGGAGGAGAGTTTAAGTGTCCAAAGACTCTCCAAGGATCACAGGTGGAGAATTGCAGAGAATAGTTAAGTCTTGGGGATCAAAAGACAAAAAATAAAAATACACTAAAAATCCTCCTTGCTCATTCGAAAACAAACTCCAGCATATTCAGCTGTCAAACACGACTTGAATTTCAAATGGGACTGGCTTCTGTAAATTCTGAAATTAAAAAAAAGAGCTTTCTGGCAGCAAACCCACCAGATGGGTTTGGTACAAAAAGTACCCCATGCCCACGGTTAAATATACTGCTGGATCTTTGATGCCGTGGGCTTATTTTCCTGCCAGAGGTCCTGGACATCTTGTTCAGATACATGGCATCATGGATTCTAGCAAATACCAACAGATAAAAAATCTAAATCTGACTGCATCTGTTAAAAGTTCTATAATGAGCTGTGGTTGGATCTTCCATCAGGACAATGATCCAAATCAAACAACAAAATCAACACAAAAATGTGTCACTGAGCATAAAATGAAGCTTCTGCCATGGCCGTCGCAGTTGCCTGACCTGAACCCTATAGAAATGCGTGAGGTGAACTGAAAAGAAGAAGAAGCACAAGCATGGAGCTGAGAAACTGAAGGATCTGAAGAGTTTCTGTATGAAGGAATGGTCTCTGATCTCTTGTCAGGTGTTCTCCAAACTCTTCAGGCATTAAAGGAGAAAACTCAGCTGTTATCTTGAATAAAGGACGTTACAATAATTGGGTGCCAATAATTGTGGTCAACATGAACTGGAGAAAAACATTTATTTCACAATGAGATTTCCCCCCTGCTTTCCATTGTTTTACTTCAATTATAGGTTAGAATTTTGTGAATTTTTTGAATAAAAGATTAAAAGGATGCGGATTTATTTTCACAGCCACCTTTGCTCATATTTACCAAGGGTGCCAATATTAGTGGAGGGCACTGTATATATATGTTAACAGAGAACAAGTCACAGTGAAGGACAATACAAAACAATACATGATTTACAGTTTGTGAAAAGTGCCAAAAAAAAAATGCATTAAAAATAAGTGTTATAGTGAATGGCATTCAACTTTTCACAGTTGTAACACTTCCAAAAATATATAAAACTTGTACAGTGACTAAAAACTGATTGTACTCTGAATATGTCTTAAACCTTGTTTACAGTGCAAGTGCAAGATATTTCTTATCACAATAATAAAATAATATGAAATATTGTAATATATAATAATAACTTTATTTGCCTAAATAATCTGTGAAATCACACAGCACAATTTCCACAACAAGTTGCCTTTGTGTTTAGAATGTAACTCATTTTTATTTTGTATAAACAGCTTTGGGGAAGTGCTGATCTTGACAGTGACGCCCTCAACTTAGTAAAGAGTGTCGAAGTTTAAATACAACCATCATCATTTCCTGCACAACAGACTTGACTGTCTCTCTTCTGCGATCTGTGAAAACATCACAAGACCCTTATAATACAGCACACTCAACTTTGCATGATTTTCTGTGTGTTTCTAGAGGACAGAGGTAAGAACTCTAGTTCAGCTCTGCTGACATTATAAAAATTCACATTTTATATAAAAGGAATATGATTTAACAACAGGTTAGCGAAATACATTTTTGGAAAATTTGTACTTTCAAAAGTAAAATATCACCTTTTGAATCCTTTGTTCTTTTACTTTTATAAGTGTTTTTTTTTTTTTTACTTTAACAAGAGTACATTGTGAATGTCCTATACAATGCATGTGAACATGTATGATGAACGTGATGGAAATGTTTTAAATCATTTCCTGAGAATGGATGAAAAGTGTATGATGGTTAGAGAGGGAATTATCTTGAAGTATTGTATATTGTATGATTTCAAGAAGGGAATTACCTATACTGTAGACTTATGTTGAATTGTATTCAGGATGGGAATTACCCAAGGTGCAGTACTGTAGAATTGTATAATATTACACTGATTAGTTACGCATTTAGTAGGTTAATTGTAGTCATAGCAAGAATTTTTGTGACAATGCTTATAAAGCTTATATAAATCTTACCATTATGTGGACAAACAAACAAAAATAAAATAAAATAAATTTAAATATTATTTTTTAATGACATTAATATGCAAGTGCAATGGGGGAGAGTAAAACAGTATTTTAGTCTTTTTAAAGTTTACAGATTTGATCAGTTTGTCTTTAGCAAGAATATCTAGTGCCAATAAAAAACTTGTCAGTATCTAGTGCCTGTGTGAATCCTCCTGCTCTGTTGTTTATGCTGCTATTACGGATCCATTTTAATAAAATCCATTTTAATTAAATTTCATAATTCATTTGGTTAAGTAATTATTTAGGCTACTAATCACAATTTGTTGCATTTTGATTATAGTTTCATTCTCTGCTTTAATTTATAAATCTATTTTACTTTTTTGTCAGACCAATATTTCCCATATTGTAGACATTTTTAAACAAATCAGCTTTAAACAAATGCACCTAACCTACTTTGTGCTTAAGCATTTGGATGGGAACTTGGCAATAACTTGCAAATTCAGTGTGTGACAAACACACTCTTCAGTGTAGTTCACTGGAGAACAGACATGACTGAACCTCTTTGGAGAAATGTGACAGAGAATATGTTGATATTTTTCTAAGACACTGTTTACAAATTTCACAGATTTCTCTGGATCATCTACTGGACACTGATATTTGTCAGATTTTCTATGTATTTCTACTAAAGGAAAGACAAGGTAAGGATTCTTATTTCTTGTTTTATTGGTCTTAATAAATAGTCGTTAGGCATAGTGAGAATAGGTCCTTAAAATAAAGTGTTAGCAGAAATGTAAAATATGTAATGATAAAAAACTGGTGGCTGCCTGTGTGTATTAGTTTTAATAATAAAGTAAAATAGCTAACTAATGATTTTGCTATAGTACCCAGAACCATTCAATTTTATTGGTACAGACTGATGAAATTTTGGTATGTGACACTATTTGCAGCATTTGATCAAGTTTATTTAATAGATCACATTATTTATGTTTTTTTTTTTTTTTGTTTGTTTTTTTTCAGCCAGGAAGAAGAGACCATTCTTAGTTGAAGCTCTTGAAGAAGTAATAAAATCCAGCCTCAGACTGAGTAAAGGGTGATTTGTTCCTTAACTTTGTTCTTCTGTTGCATCGAGATGAGTGCGATCCCGAAAAAAAAAAAAGTTGGAAAAAAAGTTGGAAAAAAAAAAATCTTTGTAAAAAACACTAAATCTTCTGTAAATACTAAAACCACTCTTGAGAAAGGAGGAAGAAACCCACCTAATGTCACTTTAGATTTTGTGCTTGAGGATTTGTTAACATATTTTAATGTTAAGATCTTGCATGAAACTAAAAAAGAGATTGAAAAGAAATATGACATTAACAAGGAGTGTGATGATTGCTGGCCAGAGGATGATATTAAACGAGCTTGGGGAAAAGCACGAAGAATTGATAAAGATTTAAGAAGAAAGCGCTGGTCTGTTGTGATAGTGCTGCAGCTATTAAAAATACAAAAAGAAAAGAAGAGTCTAGTCTGAATGAGAGTGGACATTTAGTCCAAAGATGCACAGAGTTGAGTTTGAAAGATATGCATGACCAAATGAAAGCTGAAAGAGAGAATGGAAGAGGGAAAAATTGTCTTCGGTCAACGGATGATATAAGTCAAGCTCAAAGCAGTGCTGCACCAAATATAGTGGTAGCTGCTAAAGGAGTTAAGCAACAAACAACAAACAGAAATCAAGGGCAAACAGGTAGTGTCAGTCAGTGCCAAACTAGGACACCATTTCAGCCCACGAGACAGTCCAGTGGGAATGATCCTGGTGCTCCCAATGACCAGTCCGGGATTGATTTCAGTGCAGCATCAGAATCAGAAACAGGAGCAAAGAAGCGTGGTCCCATCTACATACGTATCCCGCTCACAGAAATGTTTGACAAGAACAAAACCTCTGCTCCACCAAAACCAGGTTCACCTTTTAATTCTGTATATAAATTAATAGATTGTTCTCCCCAGGCAGAAAAAAATGATAATAAAAAAAGTAACAAAATAATTAAAAAACAATTTTATGTCATGTCATACGACAAAGAGAAAAATAATTCTGAATGGGTGTATGAGATATTGAATGTGAGTACTTTACCTTCATATTATAAGAAACCAACATTTAGAGACTCAGACTCAGACTCTGACTACAAACTATCTAACAGCAATCCATTTAAGAGCACAGGCTATGATCGTGGTCATCTTGCTGCTGCTGCCAATCACACATGGTGTCAGGAAGCCTATAAAAAGACTTTTTTGATGTACAACATAACACCACAGTATAGTAACTTCAACAGAGGCAAGTGGAAGAAGTTAGAAGAATACTGTCGAAAGAAAATAATCAGCGAAACAGTCCGTAATGTGCATGTGTACACTGGACCACTTTACCTGAAAGAAACAGAAAATGTGGGAGAGAAAGTAGTGCCATCTCACTTCTTTAAGGTGGTAATTGTGGAGAAAGAGGGTGAAGACATAGAGCTAGAATGCTATACGTTGCCCAATGAGAAATCAAAAGACAATGAAAACAGTGAAGAAGATACAGAAAATGATTGGTTAAATCCCTATAAGGTAGACATTACAGATATTGAGAAAATGTCTGGCCTGAAGTTTACAGAAAGCTGTCCTGAATTGACAAAGGAGGACTATACAAGGACGGCAACATGGATGGGAAACAAAGGGAAAAAAAGTGTTACAATAGATGTCACAATAAGCTCCTGTAAGAAAAATTATGAGGATCCCCAAGGTTTTAATGAAGAATAATTTGCATTGCAGCATAGCAGTGACAAAGTACTTTGGATTCAGCTGAGTCAGCGAACCCGAACATCCTAAACGCAAACCTTTTATACTGTTACAGTTTACTACCCTTAAGGTACATGAAGTTGGTCCTGTCGTAACAGCTGTGATCTGTATCTTAATGAACCTTTTGAGCTTAAATGCTAGAAATAAGTTATGTAGACAAATTATATTTATGTATTTCTTTATAAAACTTCTGTATTCTTTTTTTTTTTTTCATATATAAACTTAAAGCAAACAGCACAGGAAAGCAGCGCATCACTGTGTAAAAGCTAAAAAGCATCCAGTGTGAAAGCATTATGAAGTGTTTTTGAGGGAATGCAATTTTTTTCTATAATTATATGTATATATAGTTATACTTAAATCACATTCTTCAACTTTGTGTTTCAAGTTCTAAAGAGTTTTTTATCATTTTGTGGAAAAACACAACAACATGTATCTGAGTGTTATCATTCAGTGAGTCAGTGAGTTCAGTGTGTTTCAATAAGCAGTTAGATATTTGCTCAAATTTATGTCATATCTAATTCGCTGTACTGTTCCTTTTGTGCTGTGTAATTGTTTTTTGCAAGACAAAAGCACACTTTTTCCTTCACTGTGACATATACATATATAAATAAAAGAAAATAAAACCAAAAAATCTGACTATTTTTTGTCAGGCCAATTATTATGGAGGATGAAACCTGCGAAAATGATAAATAAATGATAAATAAATAAATAAATAATGTACTTGTATATACATTATTAATAAATTTATGTTTATAAATAATAAACCTGGAAATATCAGAGAATTTGAACATTTTGACAAACAGGCCTGGAAAAGAAGATTTCTTTTATTTTCTATTGTTTTTTGTTTGTTTGTTTTTATGTGTTTGTTACATTGCACTGGATTAAAACAAAAATAAAGTTTAAAATAAATCATGTTGATCCCTGCCCATTTTAGGAGTCATGTTTTGAGGCTAATTGCCTTTTACCTGAGTAGTGCAGTGAAATATGTCTCTTTGCTAATTTCCACATATAACAATATATAATTGTATATCTTTTTTTTAGGAAGGTAAGAACCTTAATTTTCCTCTTGACCACAAATGGTGACAAAACTTCATGACACTTCAAATTTTGGGGAAAAATTTGTATATGACCTTAACTTGAAAAAACCTCCAAGGACATCCTCATTTGTAAAAACAATATAGATTCTGTCAGTGTCAGTGAGTGTTTTTTTTTTTAGTTGTTATTCAGTAATTCCACAACCTAAGAACTATACTGTAAACAACTTTTTAATTTAGTCTAGCAATTTAGGAAATTGATTAATTTGTATTCATTTGACCTTTAGATAAAATGTTTTGTAAAGGTCTGGGCCCGTATTTATCAAGCCTCTAAGAATTACTCTCAAGAACACTGATAAAAATTGACTTAAGTCAAAAAATCTTGGCTCAAAGCTGTGCTTAAAAGTTAGTTATCAAGCATCTCAGAAGTAATTTAAGTGAAGTGTAGGACTAAAACTCAAGTGTCAGTCTTAGAGATGATTCAGGACACTTTGCTGTGGCACAAATGGGATTTTGGATGACGAAATACACACGGACCAATCACTGAATAGATTTCCTTATTTAAGAATATTCTCAGATAAATTCACACTGAATAGTTACATTTCTTATAGGAGTTTACATTCAACACACATTTGACAATAAAGAATTTTTAAGAGAATACATTATGGTAAGGAAACAAAGTGTCATCACAACCTTCAATTTAGGGTTGTGCCGACAGACAATAGTACTGTGTATTGAAGATAGTCAGAGATATTGCCTGTTATTGATGCCTTTGACGACAGCAAGACCATTATCATTAGGAGTTCGAGCTATAGCGCTGAAACCCTGTTGTAATTGTAAGGATTTTTATTATTATTATTCTTCCCTAAAACTAATCGTGCAGACCAAACTGTAAGGCCTAGGGAGCAGAAACGCTAACAAGTTTTATGCCTCTGTAATCACGTAGTGATCTCCTCATGCTGAGCAACTTCATTGCTGTCAATCAAATCGTTCATTAAATATTCACAAATATGTCAAAAACCTACTTTTGCGAACTAGTCCTAGGTTTTTCACTTAATCTCGATCAAAAAAAACTGCAGCGCAGTTCTCTGGACTCTCTAAATCAAAATATCAAAATAATGTTTAATTTTACCCTTTGAGTAGGTATAATGTGGTCATTTATTTTTTAAAAAAAAGGGCATGGTCAATTGCATGCAAAATCAGAACTTCACAAAACTAGGTGAGCACATGTATCATATTATGCCAAACAAGCATGCAAAGTTTCATGGAGCATAGGTGGTGCTATGACAGTTAAAAAGGCTTCAATAAACACAAAATTTCTATGGTAAATGGCTTCAAATTTCTAAAAAAAAAAGCTCATATATTCACACAAACACTAGATACTTCATACCATATGATAGATCCCCTCATTCTCAACAACTTTGCCTCTAGGACCATTGCTGTCAATCCAACTGTTTTTTTTTAATATTTGATATTATTATTAAAAAAAAAAAAAAAAAAAAAAAAAAAAAAAAACTACTTTTGTGAACTAGTCCTAGATTTTTAACTCAAAATCAAAATCAGTGCATAAAAATTCTCTAGGCTCTCTAGGTCAATAATTATCAAAAAAAAAAAAAAGTTGTACATTTCCATTTGGACAGCTATAACAGGGACATTCAATAATGGTCCTTATACAGTGTACCTAAGTGCCTAAAACTCCTTAAAGAAAAGAGTAAACTAATGCATCATGTAAACAAGCATGCAACATTTTATGGAGACCAGGCTAAAAATGGCACTAAAACAGCTATAAACTTCAAAAACATTATTTTTTATATGCTATCTGAAGATACAATTTTAACCAACAGATGCCAGCATAAGACCACTAATGGGCTCATTTATTCAGTAATATAGTATTTCTCATCTTTTGTCTTATGAATTGGCATTTAGACATCATAAAATTATTAGCATTGCATTTCAAATCACTCTTACTGATGGTTTAGCACTTTATTCATACAGAAATTGTATGGATTGTATCGTGTGCAGTGTAAATAAGGGGTAAGACATTTATTCATCATACAGTGCAGATAGCTTCACTGATTATAACAGGAGTGTTTTTTAAAAAGCATAATACTTGCACTAGACTGAAGTCCGTTATGACGTTCTTTGCTTGTTTTGAATTACTGATGAAATGTAACCGTTTGATTAACTGCTTGTCGTAAAACATTTTGAAACATTCCTCCTCTCCTGAAAGATTCACACAAGTCTCTGTCTCCTCATTTTGCTATTTAGCTCTGCTCACCCCACCTCTCTCTTCTGTGGGGTGATGAGGCATCCTGTTTACTTCAGCAGCATTTAGTCACATGTAGCCGTGAAACTTGCTAACTAGCACATTTATTAGGAAAGGCGATTTGCAAAGATTCTTTTAAAAAAAGAAGATTTCACTGTGATGCAATACATATTTCAAAATGTTTGTTTCTCATTTACTTTAAACAGTAATTCAGTGACATTTAACAAACAGGTGAAGAAATTGCTTAATATGTACAATTTAGATTTGTATTTATCTGGATATTTGATTTCATATTACAGTTGAGGTCAAAAGTTTATATACACCTTGCAGAATCTGCAAAATGTTAATTATTTTAGCAAAATAAGGGAGATCATACAAAATGCATGTTATTTTTTTCTTTAGTACTGACCTGAATAAGATATTTCACATAATAATGTTTACATATAGTCCACAAAAAAAAAAGTAGTTGAACTTATAAAAATGACCCATTCAAAAGTTTATAAGCTTGATTCTTAATACTGTGTTGTTACCTGAGTGATCCACAGCTGTGTTTTGTTTGTTTGTTTTTTTTTTTTAGTGATAGTTGTTTGTGAGTCCCTTGTTTGTCCTGAATAATTAAACTGCCCGCTGTTCTTCAGAAAAATCCTTCAGGTCCCACAAATTCTTTGATTTTTCAGCATTTTTGTGTATTTGAACCCTTTCCAACAATGATTTTGAGGTCCATATTTTCACACTAAGGACAACTATTTCGGAAAGTTCAAATGCTCATGCCATAATGGACTTCACCAAATGTATTTTTTACTGTGTCAAATGTATAAAATATTGTTTTCTTGTTACTGTTAACATGAGCAAAAGTGTATTGAATGTTTGTTTGTTTGTTTTTTTTCAGGTGAAAAGTACGGTGGCCGAGAGAGCTCAACGCGCTGCAACTTAAGAAAACACATGCAAACAGAAAAAAACCACAACAAATTAAGAAAACATCTTCATCAGTTTGACAACACAAGCACTGCAAATCCTCGCAACGCAAACACAAATACGGAGACGCGCTGCAAATTCTCACAACACAACCAAACACACGAACGTGCTGCAAATAGCACAGACCACAACGGAAATGTTTCAGGGGGACCTCAAAAAGTGACGGACCCAGCTGATTTTAACCATTAATTAGGTGTTGCAGTTTTTTTTCGTGAACTTTGAACGTTATATTTATTTGCATTAATTATTTTTTATTTATTTTATTTTATTTATTTTATTTATTTTTTATTTATTTATATATTTGCAATTAAGTTAATAACGTTTCACAGTTAAGTGTGTAATTCGTCAGATTAGTCTAATAATATCCAAAAGACCAATGAATCGTATGATCAGGATGTTAAACAAAATAATCAGGTCCAGATATTGAACATTTATTTTTCTATTGCCCTTATGCTATTTCATTTTGGACTGGCTTTAAAATAGACATAACAAAGAAATTAAGCAAACCCCTTAATTTAGATTTTCATGATATTTTACTTTGTTTTCAAGACCCCTCTTTTTCTGATAATTATCTTAGCAAAGTTTTATATTCACAAGTCAAAAGTAAGTCAGAAGAAACCATTATATATTACATTTTGTAACACTGATCTTAAAATTTACCCTCTCTAATATGAGATCTCAAAATAAGAAGCTCATAAAAACAAAACAAATTTTAAAGCTTTTCAAATTTATGAAACTGCCCTGGAATTTCCTTTTTTTTTTTTTCTTTCTTTCTTTTGGTATGTTTGTGTTCATTTTGTGTTTTCTATTTCTGCTGTTATTTATTTATTTGCAATTGAATTTGCAATTTGAAATGTTGCTTTGTTTTTTTTTAACTGAATAAAAAAAAAAAAAATAATAATAATAATAATAATCACGTCCCAGCTGGGTTCGTCACTTTTTGAGGTCCCCCTGAAACATTTCCATTGTGTTGTGAGAATTTGCAGCGCGTTTCCGTATTTGTGTTTGCGTCACAAGGATTTGCAGCGCCTGTGTTGTCAAACTGATGAAGATGTTTTCTTAATTTGTTGTCGTTTTTTTCTGTTTGCATGTGTTTTCTTAAGTTGCAGCGCGTTGAGCTCTCTCGGCCACCGTAGAAAAGGGCCATGCAACTCATTTGTGCTCAAGAAATTATCTGGTGATAACAGATCCCAGTTTGTAAATAAAATAAAGAAAATAGAAAATAGAGTTGAATTTAAAGAGTGAGAATGAAAATGAGATGATAAAAACCAAATAGTATGTAACAAAAATGTGAATAACATGAGTTCAAGAAGCCCTGCTCATTGTGTAGTGTTCAAAAGGGACAAGACGTCGACTGACTCAGTAGTGTGTTGTTACTGGACGCACTAGACTATAAACTTCATAAACAGTCTATAAACTATAAACAGTTGGTATGTGGCTGGAAATCTCTGGCACAGATGGGAGATGGGATTGGAGAAGTCCCTTGGAAAGACTGAGTTGCTGCTGGAAGAGGTATTAGTGAGGAAAGCAGGTGAAGCTCATCCTGAGTGGGTCCTAATACCTTAGTATGGTGTTTGTTAACCTGGCTTGAAAAAGGCATGTAGTCCTTCTGAAAGAAATAATAGGTTCTCAGCCTGACTTTTGTCTCTGTATTAACTCGATAACCTTGGAAAGCAGGAAAAAGGTTTAGTTTGGGAGTTTGGTCCTTTAAAAAAAAATGTTTTTATACATCTTCTGTATGCATGTATTGCTCCTGGAAACCAGCTGAAGGAATAATTCAGATGAGGATATCTGCTTCCAGGGTCACATCTGTCCTTGAACATATAAAGTCTTGTTTCCGTCTTTTGTATGATGTATAATCCTTATTGGCCAATCATTACACCACCCTGTTTTTTGCAGTTTTTGTGGGCCCACGCACTCCTGGGTGAAAGGGGGGACTGTGAATATTCAGGCGGCACCAAGCGATAAAGAGTTATAATTTCTAAAACTTTCTCAGAAAGATAGAAGTCAACTTTCAATATCAGCTTTTATTTATGTCCCCCAGGGGGGCAATTCGTTGTAAAAGGCTTTGAGGTCAAACACAAGCACACATTCACATTTTTAATATATTGTCATGTGTTACTGAATGAGTCTGTACCTTTCATATGAATCACCTCTGACATAACAGAATCACCACATAATAAAACAATAAATAATAGCAAGTCTTTCTTTGAACTCAAAACACTGTAAATAACACATTTCAACACGCAGGGTGCTTCTCAAGCAGAGGCTGCATCATCTGCAGCATCATCAAGCTCCGTCAAGGGAAGACCAGACCAATACTAACAGGCCGACTGATGCCTCTATTCAATGGATATTTTCAATTACAGCCATTAAAAGCATTATTAAAGAGGCTGCTCACCTGCTGAATGACTCTCTCTGCATCAGGGAAAAGGCACTCAGGAAAGATCAATGTGACATACTTCTGTCTTATTAAAGTGATTTTCACCGCAGCTTGTTTCCTTTGTTTTCTCCAATTGTGTAGCACCATAGAATTTACTGTCTTTATTTTTGCTAGGTTGGACTTCTTTTGTTTGTTTTGGCTTTTTCTGATCCTTAAAATTTCTCTTCTTTTTGTTTGTTAAACTTATTTATATATTCAAAAACATTCAATTATAATCTTTCATGTCTTTAACACATCCCATGTAATACTAACACATCTTCAAAAGAGGTTAGATGGTAGACAAAGTCACCATAAAATGTACAAGTGACAGGGGCACCTAGATCAGGCCGAAAGGGCACTTTAGTGTTTGCGATTAAAGGGGCAGGGACTTGAACCATGAATGCTGTATCGGTGTGTATGAGATACTGAACAATGAAACTGTAATTGGT